>NC_057814.1:352128879-352168388 GCF_018294505.1 Triticum aestivum
TTCATAATGAATGATTTTCATATTGCAGCTCAAAGTAGTTGATTAATAATTTTTTCACAGTCTAGACTATTAAGTATGTCCAAACATGTTTCTGCATGCTCTGTATTTGATCATATCATTGCTTGCACAGCCCTAGCACCTCTTATCAACCATTGTAATGGATGTCCTGCAAATAAACACTATTTGACTGTCTCCCCTTAATTGCTGGGACTTGACAGTAATGTAGAATGTTTATTTTAGCAGCCTTTTAGGTGCATAGGTGCACAACATGTGTTCTATGATACCAGTTTCTTGCTTTATTTCGCTAACGTATCACAGTAAATGCGGAGCTTGATTCAGCGTTCTACTTTGGTTTTGTCCCATAATGGGAACCACTCCATTGATATCAAACCTACAGTTTTTCTCTTCACAGGTGATAAGATAAGATCGTTTCGATTTGGGCCAATGCAGGTGCTAAGCATTTGCGTAATGTAATGCCGCGAGAGTAATTGTTTTGCTTTTCCGCCGCTTGGCGATGTCTGTTCTGAAACCTCTCATTAAATGAAAATGGCAAGTCTTTTGCCTTGTTTCAAAAAAAAAAAAGATAAGATCGTTTGCTCATTTACAGTGGCCATTGAGGGCTTCTTTGGATTTTAGGAATTAAACCTACAGTTTTTCTCTTCACTGGTGATAAGATAAGATCGTTTGATCCTTTACAGTGGCAACTGAGGTCTTCTTTGGATTGCGGAATGGGAATAGGAAAAAAAATTGGATTGAGATGGCATGTTCTATGTATTCTACAGGGTTACAAAACACAGGAATTTTATAAGATGTGTCTTTAGATGGTGCAAATGGAAATGGATAGTTTTAGGGTTTCTTTGGATTGCAGGCATTTTGAAACGTAGGAATAGAAGAAAGAAACTAGAACTGAGATGACATGTCCTATGAATACCCAAGCCTCTATTTTCGGGGGCGTTTTTGCTCCATTATTCACCCACTTGGCTGAAAATGATGCCTAGGTAACTTGGTATATGGCACGTGTATTATTTTGGTACATGGCTGGGTAGAAATGAGTGGTGTGCCCAGGTTTTGATTTGAAATTTTTTGAACGTGTGTACAGGTTGGTTTGGTTGATTTAGTGTTTTTT
The DNA here is from genome assembly GCF_018294505.1 of Triticum aestivum. NCBI lineage: Eukaryota > Viridiplantae > Streptophyta > Magnoliopsida > Poales > Poaceae > Triticum > Triticum aestivum. Next base: position 352,130,006 of record NC_057814.1, read on the forward strand.
GTTGGATGTGGGCCAGTTTTTTGCAGTGAAGTCCGCGTCCTGATATATGTTTATGCTTCGATGCTTCTTCTGATTTTTGGTTGGCCGCTGTTCGCCTAGATGTCCCGTCGCTATCGATCTGTGCCGCTGTTGGGTTTTTATTGGCCGCTGTTGGTCCGATTGTTCTGTCGCTGTCGATCCTTGCCGCTGTTGGGCCAGGTCGCTTTCTGGCTTTCTATTCGTCGTTGGGTTGTGTACCAGTTGCTATTGGGCCAATCGTCGTGTACCAGTTTGATCCTGTCGCTGTCGCTGCGTGCGTGTCGCTGTTGGTTCCCGCCCGCCGCTTATCACCGCCGCCTGCCGCTCTCTAGACTCTGTGGATAGACTTCCACCGTCCACCGTCTACGCAGCCGGGCGCTGATCCACCGTCGTCAGGCCCTATAAAAGGCTCCCGGCTCGCCTCTGTAGGAGCAGGCGTGGTGCTGGAAGTCTGGAACAGTGATGGGACTGAGCGGCAGTGGTGGCGCTACAGCAACATGACCGAAGGGGCGGCTCTCTCCTACAAAACTGGCGGTGCCCCTCCTCATCCTGATGTATGTGTTGTTCTATTTTTCACTTGCGCCTGCAGGCGGCAGCTCCCTCCACCACCCCTCCTCACCTCCGTCCCCCAGCCGCCCCCCGTACGCGCCGCCCTGCTGGTGGAGCTCACCTGCGCCGCCATGGATCTCGTCGGTGTTGGAGGCCTGTTCTGCAACGTTGGCCTCCCCAAGGTCCTGCTGGTGACCTGGACGCTCGCCGGCGCTGCTCCGGTTCCTCATGCCGGTGTGATTTAAGAACCAACCAGCGGGCACTCCTATTATTTGTGGTGTCCGTCCACGCGCGGCGGTGTGGTAGCTAGAGAGAGGAGCGGCGACGAGGTGTGTGTTCGAACTAGATTATTCAGTTTTGGTCGGGTTTTTTCTGCTGTGATTAGTTACGAGATTTGTTTATTGTTTTCTTGGTGCAGGTAAGTGAGAATCGCGACGCGTAGAGGTCCATCAGTGATTCTAAGTGCGGCGGCCAAGACAAACGAGTCATCCTATCTGAAACCGACGGAATTCTGTTTAATTGGCCATTGTTTCGTGTACTATGCAGGGTGATCTTTACCTCATTTGTCTTTTGACCTGAATATTGTGGTTGGTTCCACGCAGCAGATGCAGGCACAATGCTGCGAGGTACTACACCCTGTTGCAACTCAAGTTGGCGTTGAGGAAGAAGAGGGTGGAACCTGATGGCCGAGTGCCGCGCGCCGCCGCAAGCTCCTGAACGACCATCTCTCGATGGTCCGCTCCGTGGTGCGGTGGTCCCCAAGATGAGCAAGGTAAAGACCAACGATCAATTGATCTTGGAAGAATGAGCGGTAAAATCTTGGGAGTAAATCGGAATGTTTGTATGTGTGTTCTTGATTTTGGGCATCTAAATGGACAAGACGTCCATCCTGGGGACACGGTCGACTACATGAAGAAGTTGCTGGAGAGGATTTGGTGACTGTAGGTTCGGAGCCAGACATGTCGCTGGCATAGTCGACGGTGATGGGGCGGTCAGCAGAGGCCGTGTGCTTTACAGATGCCCAATTCTTTCTTCTGGTCTAGCTCCTCACCATCGCTGGCATAGTTTTGTGCAGTATCTGTGTTTAGTTCCACATATGCTGATTCCTTTTCTTGTATGAGCGATTTCCTCAATTTCAATTCTGGTTGGTATGCTTTTGATCCTTTGTGCAGTTCTCTGTTTTTATTTGTTGGTTTTTGCTATTTGCAGGTCTTGTGGTCTCTTTGCCTGATTAGGATCCTAATGAAGTTCGTTGGTGGCTGCAGTAAAACTGTGGTTGGGCGCTGTTGATTTTGTGGTGGTAAGCATGCTTTGTCTTCTGGAGTTTTTTGCATACAATTTCTAATTTGTGTTTTTTACAGGTAGGCTGTTTTTCGATTTGGTCCACTTTGCCGGACAGGTGATGGTCGGTGTCGTGGTTATTCTACAGCCAAGCTGAATATACACCCCACCTGAACTATCTCCATTGTACAGAAAAAAGTTCATCATAATCACTACGTCAACTGCTAATTCTCTTCATGGGATCACCACTTCTATCAAGTGGAATCTACCGAGCCATTGCTTCAGATGGAGGCAGCAGCTATTACTACCAAACCTTGAAAAGCCATTGGAAACAACCCTGCAACCTTTTCCGACAGTAGCAGAGGTAATTTATAGCCTAGGTAATCCTCAGATTTTTTTTCCCGCATGGTGAAAGGGAGTTTTATTCTTAATTGAGCAGTGTATCAGAATACTAGAGGATGAAAACAATACAGCCAAGAAGAGAGAAGGAAGACAAATGTCAGCGGGGAAATCAAAAAGGGGTTTGGCAGATATTATTTTTACATGTACAACAAATTCATCTTATTTGCTATTTCAATGTAGTATTGTTGTTTTTGCTTTTTTATCAGTAATTAAGTAGCCAGGGAGCTGTCTACGCATGAAGGCTGAAAACGGAGTAAGCTACTTGCTAACAACAAGAAAGGACCAGCTTAGTTCTACACTGTAGCTTGAGTGCTTTGTATGCACAACTAAAGCTGTGTACTGTAATAAGACAAACTTACCACTCTACTTGGACTTATCCAGTCCTTTTGACCTGTTGTATAATATAACCAAGTTTTCATAGATGCAACTGGGACATGGTTGAAATTGTGTACTGTAATAGTATGGTAGGCTTGGTGCTCTACTTATATGTACACAGTGCTTCTGTATGTAATGTAATGTATAACTAAGTGTACATACTCGATGACATGTCTAGCGATCTAGCTTTTTCGCTTGCTATTAAGCTGATAAAAGTGTTCTTTTTCTACAGATGTAGCTTGGGTTATGACTGTTACATGTTCGAGACACTCCTACCTCTGATCATTGGCCAACACATGATGAGTGGTGAAGCGGCAGCTACATGGACTTACCGATGCTCATACATTGTAATGGTAATTCACTCGTGTTCACCATGGTGATAAAGTGAGAGACGTGTGCTGGTGATGCAATTCTTACACAGAGCCAGCTTAATCTTAGACCATATATGTTCACTCATGTGATAGTACTAATTCACTGAAATAATCCCCTTTGCATTGCACTATTTCGTCAAAAACCTAGTTTTAAGATTAGTTTCAGTTTGTCCACATAGATTACTCAATAGTTATACACTTTCACCCTGATAATTTGGCCCTGTTGTAAGCATACCCTCTCTTTAATTTCTAAAATATACACCATATTTTGATCCATTTCTTAAGGATTAGTTTTAAGTTTTCACACTTAGATTGCTCAATAGTTTTATTGGTAATTTGGCCCAGTTTTAATCATAACCCCTTTTCATTTTGTAATACACCATATTTTGATCCATTTCAAGAATTCATGCCTGATAACAAGGCTCATGCACCATGGTGCTTGGGGGAGGATCAGACCTCTTATGTGTTTTGCCTTCAAATATGATTGAGGCTAATGAATTCTACGAAGAAGCAAGTGATTGTTCCAGGAAGCTACTCCCTCCGTCCCATAATATAAAAACGTTTTTTACACTACACTAATGTCAAAAACGTTCTTATATTATGGGACGGAGGGAGTATGTTACAATTCTATGTGTGGTCTGCTTGAGTGTTTGTCAATATATCAGTATTCTGAAAACCATACTGGTAGCGTTTAGTTTAATATATCAGTCATTTTTACACTTGCTATTGGGTTATCTGTGTGCACATCCCTAGCATTGTCTTTCTTAAAATCATCTCATTTTTGCCACTATCTTCTATATATTACAATGTATCATTGTGAAGGCACCATGGTAATTAGAACAATTGAACACAAATCGATACTTTGGGAGTGACAAGCCCATATGGATCTTCAAAGTTATAAGTACAAATCCTGGCCCTATAGTCATGTTTCTGCATATACCTTTCGAGAGTGGTTTTTCTATAGGTTCACAAAACCTGATGGGGAAAAGCACCGCTATAGATTTTGGGAAGGAAAGAGATAGCATTGTGCGCGTCTTTCTTAGGAAAATACATCAACTGTCCAACTTAAGAGATCTAAGTTCTCAAATATGCCTTGGCGCACTACTTACCTTATTATAGCTATATATAATCACATATACAGGGAATTACACAGGAGCACCTAGGTGCTCCACCCACCCACATCAGTACCGTTGTACCGAATATACACATCTTTTAGCGTAGATTGTGGTGGACTTGAAAAACCCTGCAACTCAGCAGTACCAACGTAATGTGTTGCAACTTTTTCACTATTACACGCAGAAAATTTCACTGCAATACATCTACAGGGCGCGGCTACATGGCTAGTTCCAACTAGACTTCAAAACACATTGAAAGATGGTACTTCTAGCTCGGTTGCTAGTGCCATTTTTTATGACTGTTATTATATGTTGTTAGATTTTAATCACGTTGTGTATCATTATTGTAATAGGGAGAGCAACCTAGTATCTGGATGGATTCTCCTCCGAGTGAGATGGTTCCCTTGGTTGTAAACGATGCTACTCTATTGATTGAATAAAGGAGGAACCAGTTTTTCAAAAAAGACTATAAACACAGGAACTTTATAAGCAGTGTCTTTGGATGGTATAGGAAATCAAAACATGAATTTTAAAGGATTGAGAGAGACAGAGAGTGCAAGTTCATTGGACTTCTCAAAAGAAAATAACAAATGAGGTTTGAGCTCATGTTTAAATTCCTATGGTGTTGGTGGATGATCGTCGAGATCGAAGCTACGGTGCTGCTTCTATGTTGTTCGGCCAGGGGTTAAGCACTTCGATCATTCCATACACGCGAGGAAGGATTACCTAGGTTTAGGCCACCGTAGTGGTGTAATACCTACTTTGCTTCAGTGTGTTTATCTTTGTATTCCTCTCTTTACAAATGTTGCCGCCATGCCCCCTTTATACTTCAAGAGCTTGGCTTGGTTGACTTTCCACATGTCCCTACATAACGTCAGGAGCAGGGATGGTAGACATCTATTGTGCACGGAGAGCGGAAAGCCCTTTTACACTGTGCATATGTCTCCCACTGCCATCGATCAGAGCATGGCATGACGTCGTCGTACCCCACACATGGGCGGTGTACCCCCCGCACGTCGCGGTTCGAAGAGGAATCAACCACGCCCTTTGTTTGGTCAGATTAGTGATTCTCGGCCGAACCACCGAATGATTCCCATGCCTCGACGCAGCTTTTCCCCAGGCAGGGTCCTCGATAAGTCCAGCCTCTGGGGTGGTCCTCGTCAGAGGAGGTAACCTGGACACGAGACTTCACCCAAGCAAATGCGCTTTGGCACGGCTCGGAGGCGCGCGCGGGTAGGGGGGGGGGGTCCCTCCCTCATACAGCTGACAGTAGCCCCTGGTCCCTCGCCTTCCTCTCTACCTGGGATGGGTTTGAGAAGGAGGGGTGAGGCCTCATTTCGTATGTGCATTGTCAGGAGTGGGGTCATGACTGAAATGAAAGGCTACCGTCCTTCCTCTCGGTTCCCACGCTTTGATAGTCACTCGCCCCAATCATGGGCTAGGTGGTAATGATGGTTTTGGACTTACGGAACCGCCCCGGGAGGGTAAGGGGAAGGGGCCGCCTATCGAACCATTCAGAGGTATAAACACACCTCCTCTGTTCTTGAGCAGGACGCATCCCCGTCTCCTCACTTCCCCTGCTCCCAACTTATCCTTTGGTGCTCAGCACCATGGCTCCAAAGAGGAAGGCGCCGAAGTCCTCTATATCGAAGAAGCGAGCACGCAACGACGCCCCGCCGTAAGAAGTTCTTCCATCCAGCTTTCATAAGGCGGAGCCTGATCGTCTTCGCCCATGGCTGGTGCCGTCCGGCCAGGAGGATGCGCGGATTCTTTTCCCCTCCCATCCCCTGGATCCGGACATGGATCGGGCAGCCATCTTCACCCGCCACATCCTGGCGGGCCTCTTGTCGCCGTTCACCGTGTTTTTCCTCGCCATTCACCGTGTTTTTCCTCGCCGTCCCGAGCGGCTTCGATTTTTACCTCATCCACCTTCCTCCCAGCTCCATTCTCGTGTTGGCCACCTTCGTCCATCTCTGTGAGATGTTCATGGGGGTGGCACCCTCCATGGCGCTCTTCCACCACTACTTCGTCCTCCGACCATCTGAAGGGGAAGAGGTGGCGGGCAGCTACATTTCGTCCTCCGCAAGGGCTCCGCCGACCGCTACATCCCATGGTTTACAATGGTGAGCCGAGAGGGTGGATTGATGAGGGGTGCTACATCCACTCAGACAGCACCCCCAGCTCTTCCTACCTACCTCGGTGCAGGCCCCACCGCCCAGAGAGGTGCGGGAGAGTCTGGCCAAAGACGATGCCCGCCAGTCTCCGAGTGCGTGGCCTGACAGTACCCATGGTGGCCGCGACTTTCTGAGTCGCCGGTTGTCTTCACTGCGAGCACGCGCGCGCTCTACTGCCATGTACACCGATGCCAGCCTTATCGGGCGAACCTCTTGCCAGCCTAGTTGGAGCAGCTAACATGAATGCTGCTCTACTCGGACGAGCCTCTTGAGCTCTCGTGGTCTGTCGTTCCACTTTGTGTGGATTCTCGCGGTCGCGTGGAGGCATGTCGATCTCTCCCCTTGTGGGTTCCCATAAAAGAGTTTTAGAAAGATTGACAATAATTATTCATAGTCCCTGGAAATTATTGCAATATGATTATGCCAAATTACATACTTTTGTTAGTTGATAATAACTTTTTTGTAATGCATGGTAATATGTACTCACAGTTCATGGCAATTATTTTTCATGTAGCTCTTCAGAAGTACATCTTTCTTACCGGTGAATGTTGTCGCGGGATCAGACCCCGAAATCACCTGATGGAACTCATGAGAGCCTCCACAAAATAGGTTAGTTAGTTTGCAATGAGTATTCAAATAGCATCTTCAATCTCTTTTTTGTTGCACGACAGCAAACAACAATCTAAACAAAAATGGCAAAATATAACATATGTGACCACCTAATTGATGTAGGGTGGAACCCTAGATGGCCGATCTTTCACGAAAGGAGCGGATCCCAATTAAGAACACGAAGAACACGAGGGGAAACACGAGGGGAAGACACAAGAGAATCACTCAAACCAACAAGAACAATCACACATGTGCTAGATCCTCGAAACACAAAGAGATACACGATCCAAATCCAACAAGGGACGATATATAGGTAACCGGTTCTTCTCCGAAGGGAGGTCTTGAGGGGGGCCACCCAAGAGGGGGTCTTGAATCCAACGTGGATCGTCTCCGAAGAGGGGCCGCAGTCTCTCTCGAGGAGGAGATCCGTATGGATGAGCAATGCTCTATCTCACATATGAGCTAAACCAATGCTAACCCTAGAAAGATGGAGGAGAAGGAGTATATATAGTCTAGGGGGTCGAAGGGGTACACGGGCCTCGGCCCTTACTGTGCGCAGACAGGGGTGGCCGGATGTCCGGGCGTCGGGCCGGATGTCCGGGGCTTCAGGAGGGGCCGGATGTCCGGGCTGGGGGGGCGGATGTCCGGGCTGGAGGGCAAAACTTCTGGATGTTCTGTAGCGTGGCGCCGGATGTCCGGGCTTTTGGCCGGATTTCCGGGCTGGGGCCGGGTGATAGAGGCGAGGGTGTCCCGATCTTTCGATGAGATGATAACTATCATTTGGTGGAGTCGACTTTGACGATCCGACTACAGACGTGCACGACGTTGCGCCTTAGCAATCGCTAAACCAATCTCCTGAGGTTACTGACGATGCCGGAAGCACGATCAGCCTGACCACGAAGGTCTATTCCTGCAAGCAATCGAAAAACGAGCAAGAATATGATAATGCAATCTGAATATTGCAAATATATATGAAGTATTGATAATGGTGGAGATCCGTAAGCGGTCTTGGTCTGGTCGTTGGACACAAACAAAGTACACGAAGTTGCAATGGCTAACTTTTAACTAAACAAATCCCAAGGAAAAAGCTACTAGATGGATCTACTTATATAGGAGCAAGGGGTGGCGGCCAAGGAGGTGGGAGGACGTCCCAAGGCATCCTAAAACCAACCCTAGGTCGTACAAGGCTCATGGGCCCAAGTGGAGGTGATGCAACACCTTTGGACTTGTTGTTTGACTCGGATTCTGGTGCAACGTCAGATTGTTTCGACCATAACTCAATGCTCCGGACGAATTTAAAGGTGAATCCAATTGGGTTGGAAAGAGCACGAAATCTAGTTTCCAACAAAAAAAGAATCACCCAATTCGGAGTCCGTATGAAAAAGTTGTTGGCGTTTTGAGTCAGGTATGTCTGTGCAGTCCGAATCTGAATCCAGAACGTGAGAGACTTGGACTCTATCTTCTCTTGGCCCAAAAGTGACGTGAGAGGACTTTTTGAACAGAACCTAAACTTCTCCTTTTGCCTTATCTTCATATGTGGATTGTACAAATGTCCCATACACCTGCAATTAGACAAAACACAAAAGTGTGTGAAGTATTTTTGTTCTGGATAACATAAATAGATTATTGAATAGTTTGCACTAGAAATCACCTGACAAATATGCATGTATGCAATATTTTTGGTCGTATCCAAGGTAGTCATGTCCTCATCATCCTCCCCTTCTCGAAAACAAAGCCGTCCTCGGCGTTGCTTAATCTGAAATGTGGCTAACAAAAGAGACAAGGTGTACATGTTGTATATGTATATGTCATCCATTTTTACTTCCCGTGGATTTTGCACATATGACACATGTATACATGAGTAAATTTCATAGTTAATAAAATATAAAGCCAAAATATTATCACAAGAAGTAGAAGGCATGAAAGTATTGCAACTCAGTTTGCACATATAAGTGAAGCTCTTATTCATATGAAAAGATTGACAATATTCATCATTAAACCATCCCAACATTGATGAACCATCACCAAGATTAGAGGTCATATCAAAATGATTAAACATTGGCACAATTATTTTCAAACATATTTGATCCAAATCTGATTTATTCCCTGATTCACTTGATTCTTTTGCATTGATAGTTAATTCAATGGGCTCACTCAAAATTGTTTGATCACATGGCAAAGTCAAATCATCAACATAGTCCTCTAAGGTAGCTTGTGTGATCAAAGTAGTGGGTAGCTCACCGCATGGTGCACTTAAATTGACAAGACATTCATCATACTCATGTGGAAGTGGAAGATTAGTACCTTTGTCATTACCTCTTATGATCAACTCAGATGATGTAGGCACTCTCGGTGATGATGTGTCACATGGTGGAGGTGATGTAGTCCTCACAACAACGGATGTGGTTGTCATAGTATGCTTAGTAGTTGAAGGGACAACCGTATCAACTCTTGGAATGTGCATCTCGCGCTTGTTCTCCTTGTGCGCAACACGTCGTTTTATTTCCTGTTCAGCTTTGCAAGCAAGATGAAACAAATGGTCCATAGGATAACACTCTTCATGAATTAGTATCTCCTGAATGTCACGATTTAATCCTCCCCAAAATCTATCCATAAAATCTTCTTCACTTTCTTCTAAAGAGGAATGCAGCAAGGTAGTTTGTAAAGTATCATAATATTTCGTTACGGTGTCACTACCTTGTTTTAAATGTTGCAACTTTGTAATCATGTCACGAGTATAATAAGCGGGAACGAATGTATGTCGCATGGCAAGTTTCAAATCATCCCAAGTAGTAGGTATATCATTAGGGTGTAACCGACAATATTCACTCCACCAAACTACAGCATAACCAGTGAAAGAAACAACCGCAACCTTAACTTTTTTACGTACATCAAAATTATTGGAAGCAAATATATTATTTAGGTCAAACTCCCATTCAATATATAAAGCAGGTCTAAAACGGCCATTAAATGGTGGTATAGAAACATTAACCTGATCATGTGCATTTGGATGTTTGTGCACCTCTCGTGACGGTTGTGGTATTTGCATAGGTGATGGCACATCTCCCACGATCGACAAACCCCATGAATTGACTCTAGATCCTGTCATGATTAGTAGAAACAAGAAACAAAATTCAAGAATAATGTTCCTATGAACTACTAGGATGTGGTGGTAAAGCGCTCACAGTAAAGCAAATATCAATATCTTACAAGTTCTTACCAAGCAGCAGGTGGTGACAGGCAACCAGCGGTGTCAAATAACTCCAAAGATTGAGTAAAGCGATTGCCAGGGGAACGTACGTATACACGATGTAGAAATATGTGGAGCTGGGTTGGCTATATATGGTAGCAAAATATTAGCAATAATCAATTCAGAGATGCAATGTTGAATAAACGCTCAACGACGGTACTGTGCTGGTCCTAGGCTAGACCGGACTAGAGACGCGAGCCTAGAACACTAATGAGGTCACGGCGTAGCACAACTAGCATCAATGAAGGATAATAAGTAGCTCTGGACAGCAAGATATAAGTGAAGATCACAACGGCAGTAAAGATAATGATGAAAAACAACTGCCAAGCAGGATATACAACAACTCTCTCCAACTTTCCTCTTGAAAAGTTTGTGCCAATTTTCTGATAATTTTTTTCAAAGAATGCTACTAACTCAAGCTTTCCAATGCAAAAAGAATCACTCAATTCCGAGTTGATATGAGGAGTGAAAGAATTCTGAAACTGGCTTGAAAAACTGGAATAAGCTGTGTCCGCGAACTTCGGAGGGCAAAAAGACCTATTTAGAAGACGATTTTGAGGTGTCAAATATTGAACTAGTCTCTGTAACTATTTAGATGCGGCTCGTCGCTAGCTTTCATTTGAGTACTCGCGGAGTCAAAACGGACTTCGTATGAGGAAGGTATGCCTGTTTTACTAAACAGTGCACAAAACAGATTCCAATCCGAATTCAACTACGAGATTGAGTCTAGATAGATCCGAATTTTGTTTTTTTTTCTTCTCTCTTTTTTTTTCTCACACTTTTTTTCTTCTCTTTTTTTTCTGACTTCTTTTTCTTTTTTTCTCTTTTTTTTCTCTGTCTTTTTTTTCTCTCCCTCTTTCCAAGACAAACTAGATAAGATGCAGATTGGATCAAGCGAAGATGTGAACGACCTCAACTATGATTGTGACAATGAACTATGGGTAGCACATGGTGGAATTTGATGGATGGTGTGGTGGACAGCAGAAGGGATAACGATGCAGCGGCGACGTGACTAATGTGAACAGAACTCGAAACTCTAAACGAACTAGACCCTAAGACCAGCAACTCGACACGACGATGCAACCGATAATTCAATAATGCAAACAATGAATAGAAAATTGCAAAGTCTCAGACTGGCTTGGACAAAAGGATGAATAGATCTAACTTTTTTGTGGCTTTTTCTTGGACAATAGGTAAGAAAATAAATCTAATCTAGGGGAAACTGGAAATTCTCACCGAGCAACCTGAAAACTGATACCACTTGATAGAGGCGAGGGTGTCCCGATCTTTCGATGAGATGATAACTATCGATTTGGTGGAGACGACTTTGACGATCCGACTACAAACGTGCACGACGTTGCGCCTTATCAATCGCTAAACCAATCTCCTGAGGTTACTGACGATGCCGGAAGCACGATCAGCCTGACCACGAAGGTCTATTCCTGCAAGCAATCGAAGAACGAGCAAGAATATGATCATGCAATCTGAATATTACGAATATATATGAAGTATTGATAGTGGTGGGGATCCGTGAGTGGTATTGGTCTGGTCGTTGGACACAAACGAAGTACACGAAGTTGCAATGGCTAACTTTTAACTAAACAAATCCCAAGGAAAAAGCTACTAGATGGATCTACTTATATAGGAGCAAGGGGTGGCGGCCAAGGAGGTGGGAGGACGTCCCAAGGCAGCCTAAAACCAACCCTAGGTCGTACAAGGCTCATGGGCCCAAGTGGAGGTGATGCAACAACTTTGGACTTGTAGTTTGACTCGGATTCTGGTGCAACGTCAGATTGTTTCGACCATAACTCAATGCTCCGGACGAATTTAAAGGTGAATCCAATTGGGTTGGAAAGAGCACGAAATCTAGTTTCCAACAAAAAAAGAATCACCCAATTCGGAGTCCGTATGAAAAAGTTGTTGGCGTTTTGAGTCAGGTATGTCTGTGCAGTCCGAATCTGAATCCAGAACGTGAGAGACTTGGACTCTATCTTCTCTTGGCCCAAAAGTGACGTGAGAGGACTTTTTGAACAGAACCTAAACTTCTCCTTTTGCCTTATCTTCATATGTGGATTGTACAAATGTCCCATACACCTGCAATTAGACAAAACACAAAAGTGTGTGAAGTATTTTTGTTCTGGATAACATAAATAGATTATTGAATAGTTTGCACTAGAAATCACATGACAAATATGCATGTATGCAATATTTTTGGTCGTATCCAAGGTAGTCATGTCCTCATCATCCTCCCCTTCTTGAAAACAAAGCCGTCCTCGGCGCTGCTTAATCTGAAATGTGGCTAACAAAAGAGACAAGGTGTACATGTTGTATATGTATATGTCATCCATTTTTACTTCCCGTGGATTTTGCACATATGACACATGTATACATGAGTAACTTTCATAGTTAATAAAATATAAAGCCAAAATATTATCACAAGAAGTAGAAGGCATGAAAGTATTGCAACTCAGTTTGCACATATAAGTGAAGCTCTTATTCATATGAAAAGATGGACAATATTCATCATTAAACCATCCCAACATTGATGAACCATCACCAAGATGAGAGGTCATATCAAAATGATTAAACATTGGCACAATTATTTTCAAACATATTTGATCCAAATCTGATTTATTCCCTGATTCACTTGATTCTTTTGCATCGATAGTTAATTCAATGGGCTCACTCAAAATTGTTTGATCACATGGCAAAGTCAAATCATCAACATAGTCCTCTAAGGTAGCTGGTGTGATCAAAGTAGTGGGTAGCTCACCGCATGGTGCACTTAAATTGACAAGACATTCATCATACTCATGTGGAAGTGGAAGATTAGTACCTTTGTCATTACCTCTTATGATCAACTCAGATGAGGTAGGCACTCTCGGTGATGATGTGTCACATGGTGGAGGTGATGTAGTCCTCACAACAACGGATGTGGTCGTCATAGTATGCTTAGTAGTTGAAAGGACAACCATATCAACTCTTGGAATGTGCATCTCGTGCTTGTTCTCCTTGTGCGCAACACGTCGTTTTATTTCCTGTTCAGCTTTGCAAGCAAGATGAAACAAATGGTCCATAGGATAACACTCTTCATGTATTAGTATCTCCTGAATGTCACGATTTAATCCTCCCCAAAATCTATCCATAAAATCTTCTTCACTTTCTTCTAAAGAGGAATGCAGCAAGGTAGTTTGTAAAGTATCATAATATTTCGTTACGGTGTCACTACCTTGTTTTAAATGTTGCAACTTTGTAATCATGTCACGAGTATAATAAGCGGGAACGAATGTATGTCGCATGGCAAGTTTCAAATCATCCCAAGTAGTAGGTATATCATTAGGGTGTAACCGACAATATTCACTCCACCAAACTACAGCATAACCAGTGAAAGAACCAACCGCAACCTTAACTTTTTTACGCACATCAAAATTATTGGAAGCAAATATATTATTTAGGTCAAACTCCCATTCAATATATAAAGCGGGTCTAAAACGGCCATTAAATGGTGGTATAGAAACATTAACCTGATCATGTGCATTTGGATGTTTGTGCACCTCTCGTGACGGTTGTGGTATTTGCATAGGTGATGGCACATCTCCCACGATCGACAAACCCCATGAATTGACTCTAGATCCTGTCATGATTAGTAGAAACAAGAAACAAAATTCAAGAATAATGTTCCTATGAACTACTAGGATGTGGTGGTAAAGCGCTCACAGTAAAGCAAATATCAATATCTTACAAGTTCTTACCAAGCAGCAGGTGGTGACAGGCAACCAGCGGTGTCAAATAACTCCAAAGATTGAGTAAAGCGATTTCCAGGGGAACATACGTATACACGGTGTAGAAATATGTGGAGCTGGGTTGGCTATATATGGTAGCAAAATATTAGCAATAATCAATTCAGAGATGTAATGTTGAATAAACGCTCAACGACGGTACTGTGCTGGTCCTAGGCTAGACCGGACTAGAGACGCGAGCCTAGAACACTAATGAGGTCACGGCGTAGCACAACTAGCATCAATTAAGGATACTAAGTAGCTCTGGACAGCAAGATATAAGTGAAGATCACAACGGCAGTAAAGATAATGATGAAAAACAACTGCCAAGCAGGATATACAACAACTCTCTCCAACTTTCCTCTTGAAAAGTTTGTGCCAATTTTCTGATTTTTTTTCAAAATAATGCTACTAACTCAAGCTTTCCAATGCAAAAAGAATCACTCAATTCCGAGTTGATATGAGGAGTGAATGAATTCTGAAACTGGCTTGAAAAACTGGAATAAGTTGTGTCCGCGAACTTCGGAGGGCAAAAAGACCTATTTAGAAGACGATTTTGAGGTGTCAAATATTGAACTAGTCTCTACAACTATTTAGATGCGGCTCGTCGCTAGCTTTCATTTGAGTACTCGCGGAGTCAAAACGGACTTCGTATGAGGAAGTTATGCCTGTTTTACTAAACAGTGCACAAAACAGATTCCAATCCGAATTCAACTACGAGATCGAGTCTAGATATATCCGAATTTTGTTTTTTTTTCTTCTCTTTTTTTTTTCCTCACACTTTTTTTCTTTCTCTTTTTTTTCTGACTTTTTTTTCTCTCTTTTTTTTTCTCTGTCTTTTTTTTCTCTCCCTCTTTCCAAGACAAACTAGATAAGATGCAGATTGGATCAAGCGAAGATGTGAACGACCTCAACTATGATTGTGACAATGAACTATGGGTAGCACATGGTGGAATTTGATGGATGGTGTGGTGGACAGCAGAAGGGATAACGATGCAGCGGCGACGTGACTAATGTGAACAGAACTCGAAACTCTAAACGAACTAGACCCTAAGACCAGCAACTCGACACGACGATGCAACCGATAATTCAATAATGCAAACAATGAATAGAAAATTGCAAAGGCTCAGACTGGCTTGGACAAAAGGATGAATAGATCTAACTTTTTTGTGGCTTTTTCTTGGACAATAGGTAAGAAAATAAATCTAATCTAGGGGAAACTGGAAATTCTCACCGAGCAACCTGGCTCTGATACCACTTGATAGAGGCGAGGGTGTCCCGATCTTTCGATGAGATGATAACTATCGATTTGGTGGAGACGACTTTGACGATCCGACTACAAATGTGCACGACGTTGCGCCTTATCAATCGCTAAACCAATCTCCTGAGGTTACTGACGATGCCGGAAGCACGATCAGCCTGACCACGAAGGTCTATTCCTGCAAGCAATCGAAGAACGAGCAAGAATATGATAATGCAATCTGAATATTGCGAATATATATGAAGTATTGATAGTGGTGGGAATCCGTAAGCGGTCTTGGTCTGGTCGTTGGACACAAACGAAGTACACGAAGTTGCAATGGCTAACTTTTAACTAAACAAATTCCAAGGAAAAAGCTACTAGATGGATCTACTTATATAGGAGCAAGGGGTGGCGGCCAAGGAGGTGGGAGGACGTCCCAAGGCAGCCTAAAACCAACCCTAGGTCGTACAAGGCTCATGGGCCCAAGTGAAGGTGATGCAACACCTTTGGACTTGTAGTTTGACTCGGATTCTGGTGCAACGTCAGATTGTTTCGACCATAACTCAATGCTCCGGACGAATTTAAAGGTGAATCCAATTGGGTTGGAAAGAGCACGAAATCTAGTTTCCAACAAAAAAATAATCACCCAATTCGGAGTCCGTATGAAAAAGTTGTTGGCGTTTTGAGTCAGGTATGTCTGTGCAGTCCGAATCTGAATCCAGAACGTGAGAGACTTGGACTCTTTTTTCTCTTGGCCCAAAAGTGACGTGAGAGGACTTTTTGAACAGAACCTAAACTTCTCCTTTTCCCCTATCTTCATATGTGGATTGTACAAATGTCCCATACACCTGCAATTAGACAAAACACAAAAGTGTGTGAAGTATTTTTGTTCTGGATAACATAAATAGATTATTGAATAGTTTGCACTAGAAATCACCTGACAAATATGCATGTATGCAATGTTTTTGGTCGTATCCAAGGTAATCATGTCCTCATCATCCTCCCCTTCTTGAAAACAAAGCCGTCCTCGGCGTTGCTTAATCTGAAATCTGGCTAACAAAAGAGACAAGGTGTACACGTTGTATATGTACATGTCATCCGTTTTTACTGATCTCATTTGGTGCACATGTGACTCAGTTATACAAGAGCACCCTTCAAAAGTCGTGAAATGTAAAGTCAATATATTATCACAAGAAGTCAAAGGCATGAAAATATTGCAACTCAGTTTGCACATATAAGTGAAGCTCTTATTCATATCAAAAGATTGACAATGCTTATCATTAAACCATCCCAACATTGATGAACCATCACCAAGATTAGAGGTCATATCAAAATGATTAAACATTGGCACAATTATTTTCAAACATATTTGATCCAAATCTGATTTATTCCCTGATTTACTTGATTCTTTTGCATCGATAGTTAATTCAACGGGTTCACTCAAAATTGTTTGATCACATGGCAAAGTCAAATCATCAACGTAGTCCTCTAAAGTAGCTGGTGTGATCAAAGTAGTGGGTATCTCACCGCATGGTGCACTTAAATTGACAAGACATTCATCATGCTCATGTGGAGGTGGAAGATTAGTACCTTTATCATTACCTCTTATGATCAACTCAGATGATGTAGGCACTCTCGGTGATGATGTGTCACATGGTGGAGGTGATGTAGTCCTCACAACAACGGATGTGGTTGTCATAGTATGCCTAGTAGTTGAAGGGACAACCGTATCAACTCTTGGAATGTGCATCTCGCGCTTGTTCTCCTTGTGGGCAACACGTCATTTTATTTCCTGTTCAGCTTTGCAAGCAAGATGAAACAAATGATCCATAGGATAACACTCTTCATGAATTAGTATCTCCTGAATGTCACGATTTAATCCTCCCCAAAATCTATCCATAAAATCTTCTTCACTTTCTTCTAAAGAGGAATGCAGCAAGGTACTTTGTAAAGTATCATAGTATTTCGTTACGGTGTCACTACCTTGTTTTAAATGTTGCAACTTTGTAATCATGTCACGAGTATAATAAGCGGGAACGAATGTATGTCGCATGGCAAGTTTCAAATCATCCCAAGTAGTAGGTATATCTTTAGGGTGTAACCGACAATATGCACTCCACCAACCTACAGCATAACCAGTGAAAGAACCAACCGCAACCTTAACTTTTTTACGTACATCAAAATTATTGGAAGCAAATATATTATTTATGTCAAACTCCCATTCAATATATAAAGCAGGTCTAAAACGGCCATTAAATGGTGGTATAGAAACATTAACCTGATCATGTGCATTTGGATGTTTGTGCACCTCTCGTGACGGTTGTGGTATTTGCATAGGTGATGGCACGTCTCCCACGATCGACAAACCCCATGAATTGACTCTAGATCCTGTCATGATTAGTAGAAACAAGAAACAAAATTCAAGAATAATGTTCCTATGAACTACTAGGATGTGGTGGTAAAACGCTCACAGTAAAGCAAATATCATTATCTTACAAGTTCTTACCAAGCAGCAGGTGGTGACAGGCAACCAGCGGTGTCAAATAACTCCAAAGATTGAGTAAAGCGATTGCCAGGGGAACGTACGTATACACGGTGTAGAAATATGTGGAGCTGGGTTGGCTATATATGGTAGCAAAATATTAGCAATAATCAATTCAGAGATGCAATGTTGAATAAACGCTCAACGACGGTACTGTGCTGGTCCTAGGCTAGACCGGACTAGAGACGCGAGCCTAGAACACTAATGAGGTCACGGCGTAGCACAACTAGCATCAATTAAGGATACTAAGTAGCTCTGGACAGCAAGATATAAGTGAAGATCACAACGGCAGTAAAGATAATGATGAAAAACAACTGCCAAGCAGGATATACAACAACTCTCTCCAACTTTCCTCTTGAAAAGTTTGTGCCAATTTTCTGATAATTTTTTTCAAAAGAATGCTACTAACTCAAGCTTTCCAATGCAAAAAGAATCACTCAATTCCGAGTTGATATGAGGAGTGAAAGAATTCTGAAACTGGCTTGAAAAACTGGAATAAGCTGTGTCCGCGAACTTCGGAGGGCAAAAAGACCTATTTAGAAGACGATTTTGAGGTGTCAAATATTGAACTAGTCTCTGCAACTATTTAGATGCGGCTCGTCGCTAGCTTTCATTTGAGTACTCGCGGAGTCAAAACGGACTTCGTATGAGGAAGTTATGCCTGTTTTACTAAACAGTGCACAAAACAGATTCCAATCCGAATTCAACTACGAGATCGAGTCTAGATATATCCGAATTTTGTTTTTTTTTCTTCTCTTTTTTTTTTCCTCACACTTTTTTTCTTTCTCTTTTTTTTCTGACTTTTTTTTCTCTCTTTTTTTTTCTCTGTCTTTTTTTTCTCTCCCTCTTTCCAAGACAAACTAGATAAGATGCAGATTGGATCAAGCGAAGATGTGAACGACCTCAACTATGATTGTGACAATGAACTATGGGTAGCACATGGTGGAATTTGATGGATGGTGTGGTGGACAGCAGAAGGGATAACGATGCAGCGGCGACGTGACTAATGTGAACAGAACTCGAAACTCTAAACGAACTAGACCCTAAGACCAGCAACTCGACACGACGATGCAACCGATAATTCAATAATGCAAACAATGAATAGAAAATTGCAAAGGCTCAGACTGGCTTGGACAAAAGGATGAATAGATCTAACTTTTTTGTGGCTTTTTCTTGGACAATAGGTAAGAAAATAAATCTAATCTAGGGGAAACTGGAAATTCTCACCGAGCAACCTGAAAACTGATACCACTTGATAGAGGCGAGGGTGTCCCGATCTTTCGATGAGATGATAACTATCATTTGGTGGAGTCGACTTTGACGATCCGACTACAGACGTGCACGACGTTGCGCCTTAGCAATCGCTAAACCAATCTCCTGAGGTTACTGACGATGCCGGAAGCACGATCAGCCTGACCACGAAGGTCTATTCCTGCAAGCAATCGAAAAACGAGCAAGAATATGATAATGCAATCTGAATATTGCAAATATATATGAAGTATTGATAATGGTGGAGATCCGTAAGCGGTCTTGGTCTGGTCGTTGGACACAAACAAAGTACACGAAGTTGCAATGGCTAACTTTTAACTAAACAAATCCCAAGGAAAAAGCTACTAGATGGATCTACTTATATAGGAGCAAGGGGTGGCGGCCAAGGAGGTGGGAGGACGTCCCAAGGCATCCTAAAACCAACCCTAGGTCGTACAAGGCTCATGGGCCCAAGTGGAGGTGATGCAACACCTTTGGACTTGTTGTTTGACTCGGATTCTGGTGCAACGTCAGATTGTTTCGACCATAACTCAATGCTCCGGACGAATTTAAAGGTGAATCCAATTGGGTTGGAAAGAGCACGAAATCTAGTTTCCAACAAAAAAAGAATCACCCAATTCGGAGTCCGTATGAAAAAGTTGTTGGCGTTTTGAGTCAGGTATGTCTGTGCAGTCCGAATCTGAATCCAGAACGTGAGAGACTTGGACTCTATCTTCTCTTGGCCCAAAAGTGACGTGAGAGGACTTTTTGAACAGAACCTAAACTTCTCCTTTTGCCTTATCTTCATATGTGGATTGTACAAATGTCCCATACACCTGCAATTAGACAAAACACAAAAGTGTGTGAAGTATTTTTGTTCTGGATAACATAAATAGATTATTGAATAGTTTGCACTAGAAATCACCTGACAAATATGCATGTATGCAATATTTTTGGTCGTATCCAAGGTAGTCATGTCCTCATCACCGGGTGTCCGGGCCCTGTAGCACTTCGATGGCTGGGCTACTGCCGTTGTTGACATCTTCAGGGGCCGGATGTCCGGGGCCTTGGCCAGATGTCCGGGGCCTGGAAGGTGAACTTTCCTTCTTCCGTTGGTTCTCTTCATCCATGGACTTGGTGGCTTGTCCGTCTTCACGTGCATCTTCGTGAGGGTCCTCTTGACACCTGATCATGCATAGCATATCGGACTTAGGTAGTAGCCATGTCTCGAGTGGATCATATGTGATATCACTAAGGAAGGAAGTCACCTCGTTCTCGAGAGCTCTAGCTCGTGCTCGTGTCATAGGTCCTCTTGGCTCTTGATGAGACGATGGTAGGTCCATGGGGATGACCGTAGGATGCTCCGCATCGTCTCCCCTCCCTTGGGAAAGATCCGACCTCGGATCGAAATCCTCATCACCATGGTACGGGGATAGATCTTTGATGTTGAAGATGTCGCTCACGGAGTACTTGTCGCGTGGGATGTCGATCTTGTATGCGTTGTTGTTGTAGCGTGCAAGCACCTTGAAGGGTCCATCCGCTCGGGGTAGTAGCTTGGACTTGCGTTCCTTGGGGAAGTGATCCTTGCGAAGGTGTAGCCACACAAGATCTCCAACATTGAACATCATGGGTTGCTTGTTGACGTTGAGCTTGGTCGCGAGTCGTTGTACTTGGCGCTCGATGGTGTTTCTTGTATCTTCGTGCATCTTCTTGAGGAAGTTGACTCGGGCACTCGCGTCCATGTTTGTGCGCTCTTGTAGCGGTAGAGGTAGAATGTCCAATGGAGACAATGGGTTGAAGCCATAGACGACCTCGAAGGGAGACTTGCCGGTAGTCGAATGTCTTGCACGATTGTAGGCGTACTCGACGATGGGTAGGCACTCCTCCCACTCCTTGATGTTCTTCTTTATCAACACGCGTAGTAGAGTGGAGAGCGTGCGGTTGGTCACCTCCGTTTGGCCGTCGGTTTGTGGACGGTATGCCGAAGAGAACAAAAGCTTGATTCCGAGCTTGGCGCACAATGTCTTCCAAAAGTAACTCAAGAACTTGACGTCGCGGTCCGAGACAATCGTCTTTGGCACTCCATGAAGGCGCAAGATTTCCCTACAAAACAAATTTGCAACATGTGAAGCATCGTCTATCTTGTTGCAAGGAATGAAATGTGCCATTTTGGAGAATCGGTCCACAACAACAAAAACGGAATCCTTGCCATTTCGAGTTCTAGGCAAACCCAGCACAAAGTCCATGCTAATGTCTTCCCATGGGTGATATGGAATTGGAAGTGGCATATAGAGGCCATGAGATTGAGCTTTGGACTTAGCTTTGCGACATGTAGAGCATCGGTTGGTGAAGCGATTGATGTCGCGGAACATCTTGGGCCAAAAGTAGTTCTTGGAGAGCGTAGCAAATGTCTTGTCGCGTCCAAAGTGTCCCATGAGTCCGCCTCCATGAGATTCCTGCAAAAGCAACAAGCGAAGAGAGGACTCGGGGATGCAAAGTTTGTTAGCTCTCATAAGATATCCATCTTTGATGTAGTATCGATCCCAAGAAGTATGTGTCAAACACTTGGCATAAGGAATAGAAAATGTAGGATCATGCTCATACAAGTCTTTTATATGCTCAATGCCAATGACATTTAACTCAAGTTGATTAACAAGCATGCATATACGGGAAAGTGCATCCGCCACAACATTTTCCTTACCTTTAATATACTTGATGACATAAGGAAACGACTCAATGAACTCACTCCATTTAGCATGACGCTTGTTCAACTTAGTTTGACCCTTAAGGTATTTAAGCGTTTCATGGTCGGTATGGATGATGAACTCATGAGGGCATAGGTAATGTTCCCATTCATGCAAAACTCGCACCAAAGCATATAGCTCTTTGTCATAGATAGGGTAATTGAGTTGCGCTCCGGAGAGTTTCTCACTAAAATAAGCAATTAGGCGCTTCTCTTGCGTTAACACACCTCCTATGCCATTACCACTAGCATCGCAATGAATTTCGAAAGGTTTGTCAAAGTTGGGTAATGCAAGCACGGGAGCATGAGTAAGCAAATTCTTAAGCTCATTGAAAGCGGTATCTTGAGATGTTCCCCAAACAAACGGTGCATTTTTCTTACTCAAAGCATGCAAAGGTGAAGCAATGGTGCTAAAATCCTTCACAAATCTGCGATAGAAACCGGCTAAACCAAGAAAACTACGCACTTGTTGCAAATTGGTTGGTTGGGGCCAAGTTTTAATAGCATTGATCTTAGATTCATCAACATGAACACCCTTAGAAGATACTACGAAACCCAAGAAAACAAGCTTATCAACACCAAATAGGCATTTTTCCATATTAGCATAAAGTTGCTCTTTTCGAAGAGTTTGTAGCACTGTGCGAAGGTGGGTAACATGCTCTTTGAGAGATTTGCTAAACACAAGGATATCATCAAAGTAGACAACAACAAATTCACCAATGTAAGGGCGAAACACGTAATGCATAAGACGCATGAAAGTACCGGGTGCTTCCGATAAACCCATAGGCATGACTAACCACTCATATAGACCAAACTTTGTTTTGAAAGCGGTTTTCCATTCATCACCCTCTTGTATGCGGATTTGATAGTAACCACTTTTAAGATCAATTTTGGAAAAGATAGTGGCACCGCAAAGTTCATCAAGCATATCATCAAGGCGTGGAATGGGATACCTATAACGAACGGTGATAGCATTGATAGGTCTACAATCGGAACACATGCGAAAGCTACCGTCTCGTTTTGGCACAAGAATGACTGGTACGGCACAAGGACTCAAACTTTCACGCACATGTCCATGATCTATGAGATGCTTTACTTGCCTTTGAATTTCTTTGGTTTCTTCGGGGTTGACGCGGTAGGGCGCTTTGTTTGGAAGCGGCGCTCCGGGGATGAGATCAATTCGGTGCTCAATGCCTCGTAGTGGAGGTAGACCCGGAGGTAGCTCATCGGGGAAAACATTTTGGAATTCCTACAATAAAGAAGATAACACCAAAGGTAGATCGTGAGAGTTGTTAGTTTTTGGTGCCTCATCCTTGCACAATAGGACATAGTGTAGGACACTTGATGGGTTCTCACACACTTCTCTCATCTCACGTTTGGTGGCAAATAGGACTTAAGTTTTTCTTGTCGCTCATCGTGGAGGCACTCAATTTGGGCTTGTGGCGCTCACTCTCTTTTTGGTGGTTCACCCTCTCACTATTCTCTCCACGATGGGTGTTTTGCTTGTCGGCGAGCACTTGGCTTGGAGACATAGGACGTAGCACAAACTCTTTCCCTTTCATCTTGAAGCTATAGTGATTTGTACGCCCATTGTGAATGACACCTCGGTCAAATTGCCATGGCCGTCCAAGAAGGAGGTGGCACACGGTCATCGGAAGGACATCACACTCCAAAGTGTCTTCATAGGCGCCGATCTTGAAAGAGACTTGTACTCTCTGCTCGACTTGTATGGTGCCGGTGTCGCTTAGCCATTGAACCTTGTAGGGGTGCGGGTGCTTCATCTTGACCAATTGTAGTTTGGAGCATAGTTCTTCACTTGCCAAGTTATGGCAACTCCCTCCATCGATGATGACCTTGACGGACCGTCCATTGATGCCGGCCTTTGTGTGGAAGATATGGCATCTTTGATCTTCGTCTTGTTGATGTTGAAGAGTCAAGACCTTGGAGACAACAAGAGCGGGACTTGAGTCTTCGTCACAAAAGATGTGATCATCTTCTTCTTCATTGTTCACTTGTCGGTGCATGGCCACTTGCTCAAGAGCTTCCATTTCTCCTTCACTCATGGAGTCGTAGGTGCCGTCGTCGTTGAGGATCACGGTGCGCTTGTTTGTGCACTCGAAGGACTTGTGGCCTCGGCCTCCGCATGTGAAACATTTGATGGAACTTGTCTTGATGGTCTCATCGGTTGGAGTAGATGATGATGAAGCTTTCGGCTTGAAGTTGCTTGTAGTAGGAGGACGACTTGAGCTTGTCGAAGCTTTCTTGTAACTTGACTTGTCGCCATTGGTCGTGGTGGGAGTCGTTGAAGCTTGATTGTTGGAGAGGCCATAGGACTTGGATGAGAACTTGGCATACTTGAAGTCGTCTTGTACTTGCCGTTCCGCTTTGGTAGCTTGATGCACTAGCTCGATGAGGTTCGAGTATGGTTGGAAGTCGGCAATCTTCTTGATAGGGTGATTGAGTCCATTCAAGAAACGTGTCATAGTTTGCTCATCATCTTCTTTGACATTGGCTCGTATCATGGCAATCTCCATTTCCTTGTAGTACTCTTCAACGCTCTTGGTTCCTTGCTTGAGTTGTTGGAGTTTCTTGAAGAGGTCGCGGTTGTAGTAGTTTGGCACGAATCGTGCTCTCATGACATCCTTCATTTGTGCCCAAGTGGTGATGGGTGGTTCACCTCTTGCCGCATGGCGCTCAATGACTTGTTCCCACCAAATGAGGACGTAGTCTTGGAATTCGAGGGATGCCATTGCGATCTTCTTCTCTTCTGCAAGCGGAAGATTTTGTCAACCTTCAATGCCCATGATATGTACTCTTCGGGGTCATTGCTTCCGGTAAACTTGGGCATGGTGAACTTTAGCTTGCCATATCGTTGCTCTTCATTGTGTTGGGGTCGGGGATGATGACGCCCATGTCGTTGAGGATTGACAGTCTCATGTCGCTCTTGGTGAGGAGGGTTGTCTTCCTCATGTTGCTCTTGGTGAGTAGGGTTGTCTTCCTCATGATGCTCTTGGCGAGGAGGTGGTCCATTGTCTTCTTGCTCTCGATGGACTTGACGTTCTTGTCTCGCATGAGGAGAAACTTGTCTATCTTGACGAGGAACTTGTCGATCATGTCGAGGAGCTTGTCGATGCACACGTGCTTCGTAAATCCTTTCTTGAGCTTCGTCGCGAAGTGCTTCTTGATGTAGTCGAGCTTGTCGGCCTCGATTGGCGATGGCACGACTTGAGTCTTGAAGAGCACGTTGCGCCTCAAGTGCTTGAGCTTCACGTAGTTGTCGTTCTTGACGTTGCGCCTCGGTGTCTTGTGCATCTTGATGTTGTCGCGCTCGCTCCTCTTGTTTTTGTTGTCGTTGGCGTTGCCGTTCATGTGCTTGTGCGAAAGCAGCTTGGTTGTGACGATGTCGATGCTCTTGAGAGTCGGTGTCGTGTAGAGGATTGCGGTTAGCTTGACGGTCTTGACGCGCGGCACAACGAAGAGTGTTCGATGTCGGTGTACTTGAACCGGAGATGGTGTCGTCGTAGTGTCGACTTGAGCGGCTCCGTCTTGACGAGGACGAAGTTGTAGAAGAGCGGACCATCATGGTTCGGATATCTTATTTGAGGGAACTCATAGATGTGTCGAAGTAGTCTCTTGTACGTTGCTCAGATTGTCGTAGATCGGTGGTGAGGTTGTCGATGCGATCGCCCAAAGCAAGTTGTTCTTGATGCAAAGCTCGGTGTGCACCAAATAGTTGAGTCTTGGTGACGTAGGATGACATGTCGTCGTCTTGCTCCAAGAAGAGTGGATTGGTAGAAGTACTTGGCCTATCCATCATTCCAAACAAAGATATGTGAGTGGGAGAAAGAGAAGAACCAATACCAAATGTACCTTGACCGATGTTGAAAATGGATCAAAGATCACTCCAATGTGTAGCAAGGAAATAGCACAATTGGTACCGTTTCTTGTCGGTTCTCACACCTACACAAGTAAAAGCTTATGGTGGAGCTTGGTTAGGATGGTGGCACAAAATTTGATGCAATTGTAAGTGAGACTCAATAATGTTGGAAAAGATTCACAAATTTGCAAATGTAACAAGTAGACCAATAGCAAGATATGGTACACGGAAACACACACGCAAATAGATAAGTGGGGTTGGGCAACCAAGGGTGAGCCAAAATGTGGAATCCACCAAGATGCTCTTGTTGCACAACACTAGAGAGACGCTAGCACGATTGCACAATAGGCGGATACGAACTTGTGCACAACCTACTAAGCAAAAATGCAACAACTTCTGTCCCAAGTATGCTATATGTATGATGTTTCTATGCTTTGATCCAAGATGATCGAGTATGACAATCTTAATGTTGTATGATGTTATGGTTCTTGCTTAAGCTCTTTGCTTATCTTTCCCTTTTGCTTAAAAGCTTGTTTGGCTCTTTGTTGTTTGAGCTCTTTTCTCATGCAATGCTTCACGAACCAAGATAGCAATTGTGTATGCGAAGACAACTTTTGTGACACAAGAGATGATACCAAGATATGCAACTCAATGATGGTATGTATGCTATGTGAAGTATGAACACTAATGTGCACAAGTCACGTTGCCGGCAATACTCAAAGGCTAGTCTCGATGGGTAAGCTACGCAAAAATAAGGCCATGGGTTTATCAATGCAAATGCAAGAGAGTATGATGATATCGCTATACCAAGATGATATGAAGGTGAAGGTGATACCAATGTAGCCGTTCGTAGTAGTCCTTGGAGAAGATGAGCGGTGGTGATGTTGTTGCCGAACCGTACCTAGATAGCTGAAACACAATAGGACACGGAAACCACAACTCAAATTCTCAAAACAAAACAGGTCAAAATTGTCGGAGTTGGTAGCGGGAAAGGCTATGGTGGTGCTATGCGGAAGTGGTGGTGGTATGCGAAAGTGTATGCGGGCTCCGGAACAAAATTAGACGAAAGTTAGGCGGTAAACGGAGTGGAGGATGGAGTTGATGCTGTCAGGGGCCGGATGTCCGGGCTGATGGCCGGATGTCCGGGCTGGTCGGGCCGGATGTCCGGGCTCGGGATCCGTGGATGAACACCGCGTGGAGAGGTCAAATCCGGGGCAAAAATTCGGAGGAATTTGTGGATGAAAATTGGGGAAAAGACGGGGAAAAGCTAGATCTACCTGCAACACACGAAATCCGTGGATCAAATCCAACAAAACTTCATCACACCAACAAATCACAAAAAAATTTGGGGCTATTTTTGTCGGGCAATTTTCGGGTTAGGACGAAAAACAACAAAATCAAGCTAGAAAACAAAGAGAGGGGGCTCCGAAATCATGGTCAACCTGGCTCTGATACCAAGATGATGTAGGGTGGAACCCTAGATGGCCGATCTTTCACGAAAGGAGCGGATCCCAACTAAGAACACGAAGAACACGAGGGGAAACACGAGGGGAAGACACGAGAGAATCACTCAAACCAACAAGAACAATCACACATGTGCTAGATCCTCGAAACACAAAGAGATACACGGTCCAAATCCAACAAGGGACGATATATAGGTAACCGGTTCTTCTCCGAAGGGAGGTCTTGAGGGGGGCCACCCAAGAGGGGGTCTTGAATCCAACGTGGATCGTCTCCGAAGAGGGGCCGCAGTCTCTCTTGAGGAGGAGATCCGTATGGATGAGCAATGCTCTATCTCACATATGAGCTAAACCAATGCTAACCCTAGAAAGATGGAGGAGGAGTATATATAGTCTAGGGGGTCGAAGGGGTACACGGGCCTCAGCCCTTACTGTGCGCAGACAGGGGTGGCCGGATGTCCGGGCGTCGGGCCGAATGTCCGGGGCTTCAGGAGGGGCCAGATGTCCGGGCTGGAGGGCAAAACTTCTGGATGTTCTGTAGCGTGGCGCCGGATGTCCAGGCTTTTGGCCGGATTTCCGGGCTGGGGCCGGATGTCCGGGCCCTGTAGCACTTCGATGGCTGGGCTGCTGCCGTTGTTGACATCTTCAGGGGCCGGATGTCCGGGGCCTTGGCCGGATGTCCGGGGCCTGGAAGGTGAACTTGCCTTCTTCCGTTGGTTCTCTTCATCCATGGACTTGGTGGCTTGTCCGTTTTCACGTGCATCTTCGTGAGGGTCCTCTTGACACCTGATCATGCATAGCATATCGGACTTAGGTAGTAGCCATGTCTCGAGTGGATCATATGTGATATCACTAAGGAAGGAAGTCACCTCGTTCTCGAGAGCTCTAGCTCGTGCTCGTGTCATAGGTCCTCTTGGCTCTTGATGAGACGATGGTAGGTCCATGGGGATGACCGTAGGATGGTCCGCATCACTAATACTTTGGTAGATATGGAACGGGAGGGGTGGCATGGGATAAGACGAGTCCAAAGCGTCGAACTATGTCATCATTGCTTGCGCGTATGTAACAGTGAGACGACCCACCATACATTCATCCACGGTTGGCTGCTACCTCTTGTATCCATCTTTTTTTTTTGCAACTGCAAACAATCACCAAAATCAAAAACATGTTAAGCGAGGGCCAAATAATGCATATACCAATGTCGTCTCTGTTGTAAATATGCCCTAGAGGCAATAATAAATGGTTATTATTATATTTCTTTGTTCATGGTAATTGTCTATTATTCATGCTATAATTGTATTGTCCGGAAATCGTAATACATGTGTGAATACATAGACCACAACGTGTCCCTAGTAAGCCTCTAGTTGACTAGCTCGTTGATCAACAGATAGTCATGGTTTCCTGACTATGGACATTGGATGTCATTGATAACGGGATCACATCATTAGGAGAATGATGTGATGGACAAGACCCAATCCTAAGCATAGCATAAAAGATCGTGTAGTTTCGTTTGCTAGAGCTTTTCCAATGTCAAGTATCTTTTCCTTAGACCATGAGATCGTGCAACTCCCGGATACCGTAGGAGTGCTTTGGGTGTGCCAAACGTCACAACGTAACTGGGTGACTATAAAGGTGCTCTACGGGTATCTCCGAAAGTGTCTGTTGGGTTGGCACGGATCGAGACTGGGATTTATCACTCCGTGTGACGGAGAGGTATCTCTGGGCCCACTCGGTAATGCATCATCATAATGAGCTCAATGTGACTAAGGCGTTAGTCACAGGATCATGCATTGCGGTACGAGTAAAGAGACTTGCCGGTAACGAGATTGAACTAGGTATTGGGATACCGACGATCGAATCTCGGGCAAGTAACATACCGATTGACAAAGGGAATTGCATACGGGATTGATTGAATCCTCGACACCGTGGTTCATCCGATGAGATCATCGTGGAACATGTGGGAGCCAACATGGGTATCCAGATCCCGCTGTTGGTTATTGACCGGAGAGGCGTCTCGGTCATGTCTGCATGTCTCCCGAACCCGTAGGGTCTACACACTTAAGGTCCGGTGACGCTAGGGTTGTAGAGATATATGTATGCGGAAACCCGAAAGTTGTTCGGAGTCCCGGATGAGATCCCGGACGTCACGAGAGGTTCCAGAATGGTCCGGAGGTAAAGATTTATATATGGGAAGTCTTATTTTGGTCGCCGGAAAAGTTTCGCGCTTTATCGGTATTGTACCGGGAGTGCCGAAAGGGGTCCGGGGGTCCACCAAGGGGGTCCACCAGCCCCGGGGGGCCACATGGGCTGTAAGGGGTGCGCCTTGGCCTATATGGGCCAAGGGCACCAGCCCCAAGAGGCCCATGCGCAAGAGATAAGAAAGAAGGGAGAGTCCTAAAGGGGGAAGGCACCTCCGAGGTGCCTTGGGGGGGAAGGACTCCCCCCTGGCCGCACCCTTCCTTGAAGGAAGGGGCAAGGCTGCGCCCCCCCCTCTCCCTTGGCCCTATATATAGTGGGGGGAAGGGAGGGCAGCAACATCTAAGCCTTGGGCGCCTCCCTCCTCCCCTGCAACACCTCTCTCTCTCTCTCAGAAGCTTGCAAAGCCCTGCCGGAGAGCCGCTACATCCACCACCACGCCGTCGTGCTGTTGGATCTCCATCAACCTCTCCTCCCCCCTTGCTGGATCAAGAAGGAGGAGACGTCGCTGCACCGTACGTGTGTTGAACGCGGAGGTGCCGTCCGTTCGGCACTCGGTCATCGGTGATTTGGATCACGGCGAGTACGACTCCATCATCCACGTTCATTGGAACGCTTCCGCTCGCGATCTACAAGGGTATGTAGATGCACTCCCTTCCCCTCGTTGCTAGTAGACTCCATAGATGCATCTTGGTGAGCGTAGGAAAATTTTAAATTATGCTACGATTCCCAACAGTGGCATCATGAGCCAGGTCTATGCGTAGTTACTATGCACGAGTAGAACACAAAGCAGTTGTGGGCGTTGAGTTTGCCAATTCTTCTTGCCGCTACTAGTCGTTTCTTGTTTCGGCGGCATTGTAGGATGAAGCGGCCCGGACCGACCTTACACGTACGCTTACGTGAGACAGGTTCCACCGATTGACATGCACTAGATGCATAAGGTGGCTAGCGGGTGTCTGTCTCTCCTACTTTAGTCGGAACAGATTCGATGAAAAGGGTCCTTATGAAGGGTAAATAGAAATTGGCAAATCACGTTGTGGTCATACGTAGGTAAGAAACGTTCTTGCTAGAAACCTACAAACCACGTAAAAAACTTGCAACAACGATTAGAGGACGTCTAACTTGTTTTTGCAGCAAGTGCTATGTGATGTGATATGGCCAGAAGATGTGATGAATGATATATGTGATGTATGAGATTGATCATATTCTTGTAATAGGAATCACGACTTGCATGTCGATGAGTATGACAACCGGCAGGAGCCATAGGAGTTGTCTTTATTATTTTCTATGACCTGCGTGTCATTGAATAACGCCATGTAAATTACTTTACTTTGTTGCTAAACGAGTTAGCCATAGAAGTAGAAGTAATCGTTGGCGTGACGACTTCATGAAGACACAATGATGGAGATCATGATGATGGAGATCATGGTGTCATGCCGGTGACGAAGATGATCATGGTGCCCCGAAGATGGAGATCAAAGGAGCATGATGATATTGGCCATATCATGTCACTATTTGATTGCATGTGATGTTTATCATGTTTTTGCATCTTATTTGCTTAGAACGACGGTAGTAAGTAAGATGATCCCTTATAATAATTTCAAGAAAGTGTTCACCCTAACTGTGCACCGTTGCGAAGGTTCGTTGTTTCGAAGCACCACGTGATGATCGGGTGTGATAGATTCTAACGTTCGAATACAACGGGTGTTGACGAGCCTAGCATGTACAGACATGGCCTCGGAACACACGCAATACACTTAGGTTGACTTGACGAGCCTAGCATGTACAGACATGGCCTCGGAACACGGAGGACCGAAATGTTGGAAATATGCCCTAGAGGCAATAATAAATGGTTATTATTATATTTCTGTGTTCATGATAATAGTCTTTTATTCATGCTATAATTGTATTGTCCGGAAATCGTAATACATGTGTGAATACATAGACCACAACCTGTCCCTAGTAAGCCTCTAGTTGACTAGCTCGTTGATCAACAGATAGTCATGGTTTCCTGACTATGGACATAGGATGTCATTGATAACGGGATCACATCATTAGGAGAATGATGTGATGGACAAGACCCAATCCTAAGCATAGCATAAAAGATCGTGTAGTTTCGTTTGCTAGAGCTTTTCCAATGTCAAGTATCTTTTCCTTGGACCATGAGATCGTGCAACTCCCGGATACCGTAGGAGTGCTTTGGGTGTGCCAAACGTCACAACGTAACTGGGTGACTATAAAGGTGCATTACGGGTATCTCCGAAAGTGTCTGTTGGGTTGGCACGGATCGAGACTGGGATTTGTCACTCCGTGTAAACGGAGAGGTATCTCTGGGCCCACTCGGTAATGCATCATCATAATGAGCTCAATGTGACTAAGGCGTTAGTCACGGGATCATGCATTGCGGTACGAGTAAAGAGACTTGCCGGTAACGAGATTGAACAAGGTATTGGGATACCGACGATCGAATCTCGGGCAAGTAACATACCGATTGACAAAGGGAATTGCATACGGATTGATTGAATCCTCGACACCGTGGTTCACCCGATGATATCATCGTGGAACATGTGGGAGCCAACATGGGTATCCAGATCCCGCTGTTGGTTATTGACCGGAGAGGCGTCTCGGTCATGTCTGCATGTCTCCCGAACCTGTAGGGTCTACACACTTAAGGTCCGGTGACGCTAGGGTTGTAGAGATATATGTATGCGGAAACCCGAAAGTTGTTCGGAGTCCCGGATGAGATCCCGGACGTCACGAGAGGTTCCGGAATGGTCCGGAGGTGAAGAATTATATATAGGAAGTCAAGTTTCGGCCACCGGGAAAGTTTCGGGGGTTACCGGTATTGTACCGGGACCACCGGAAGGGTCCCGGGGGTCCACCGGGTGGGGCCACCTATCCCGGAGGGCCCCGTGGGCTGAAAGTGGAAGGGAACCAGCCCTTAGTGGGCTGGGGCGCCCCCCTTGGGCCTTCCCCCATGCGCCTAGGGTTGGGAACCCTAGGGGGGAGCTTCCCCCTTGCCTTGGGGGGCAAGTCAACCCCTTCCCCCCTTGGCCGCCCCCCCCCTTGGAGATCCCATCTCCCAGGGCTGGCGCACCCCCCAGGGGCCTATATAAAGGGGGGAGGGCAGCACACTACAGCCTTGGGCGCCTCCCTCCTCCCCTGCAACACCTCTCTCTCTCTCTCGCAGAAGCTTGGTGAAGCCCTGCCGGAGACCCGCTACATCCACCACCACGCCGTCGTGCTGTTGGATCTCCATCAACCTCTCCTCTCCCCTTGCTGGATCAAGAAGGAGGAGACGTCGCTGCACCGTACGTGTGTTGAACGCGGAGGTGCCGTCCGTTCGGCACTCGGTCATCGGTGATTTGGATCACGGCGAGTACGACTCCGTCATCCACGTTCATTGGAACGCTTCCGCTCGCGATCTACAAGGGTATGTAGATGCACTCCTTTCCCCTCGTTGCTAGTAGACTCCATAGATGCATCTTGGTGAGCGTAGGAAAATTTTAAATTATGCTACGATTCCCAACAGTGGCATCATGAGCCAGGCCTATGCGTAGTTACTATGCACGAGTAGAACACAAAGCAGTTGTGGGCGTTGAGTTTGCCAATTCTTCTTGCCGCTACTAGTCGTTTCTTGTTTCGGCGGCATTGTAGGATGAAGCGGCCCGGACCGACCTTACACGTACGCTTACGTGAGACAGGTTCCACCGATTGACATGCACTAGTTGCATAAGGTGGCTAGCGGGTGTCTGTCTCTCCTACTCTAGTCGGAACGGATTCGATGAAAAGGGTCCTTATGAAGGGTAAATAGAAATTGGCAAATCACGTTGTGGTCATACGTAGGTAAGAAAACGTTCTTGCTAGAAACCTACAAACCACGTAAAAAACTTGCAACAACAATTAGAGGACGTCTAACTTGTTTTTGCAGCAAGTGCTATGTGATGTGATATGGCCAGAAGATGTGATGAATGATATATGTGATGTATGAGATTGATCATATTCTTGTAATAGGAATCACGACTTGCATGTCGATGAGTATGACAACCGACAGGAGCCATAGGAGTTGTCTTTATTATTTTGCATGACCTGCGTGTCATTGAATAACGCCATGTAATTTACTTTACTTTGTTGCTAAACGCGTTAGCCATACAAGTAGAAGTAATCGTTGGCGTGATGACTTCATGAAGACACAATGATGGAGATCATGATGATGGAGATCATGGTGTCATGCCGGTGACGAAGATGATCATGGTGCCCCGAAGATGGAGATCAAAGGAGCATGATGATATTGGCCATATCATGTCACTATTTGATTGCATGTGATGTTTATCATGTTTTTGCATCTTATTTGCTTAGAACGACGGTAGTAAGTAAGATGATCCCTTATAATAATTTCAAGAAAGTGTTCACCCTAACTGTGCACCGTTGCGAAGGTTCGTTGTTTCGAAGCACCACGTGATGATCGGGTGTGATAGATTCTAACGTTCGAATACAACGGGTGTTGACGAGCCTAGCATGTACAGACATGGCCTCGGAACACACGCAATACACTTAGGTTGACTTGACGAGCCTAGCATCTACAGACATGGCCTCGGAACACGGAGGACCGAAAGGTCGAGCATGAGTCGTATAGAAGATACGATCAACATGGAGATGTTCACCGATCTTGACTAGTCCGTCTCACGTGATGATCGGACACGGCCTAGTTGAATTCGGATCATGTTACACTTAGATGACTAGAGGGATGTCTATCTGAGTGGGAGTTCATTAAAAATTTGATTAGATGAACTTAATTATCATGAACTTAGTCTAAATCTTTATACTATGTCTTGTAGATCAAATGGCCCACGTTGTCCTCAATTTCAACGCGTTCCTAGAGAAAACCAAACTGAAAGATGATGGCAGCAACTATACGGACTGGGTCCGGAACCTGAGGATCATCCTCATAGCAGCCAAGAAAGATTATGTCTTAGAAGCACCGCTAGGTGAAGCACCAATCCCAGAGAACCAAGACGTTATGAACGCTTGGCAGCAGCGTGCTGATGATTACTCCCTCGTTCAGTGCGGCATGCTTTACAGCCTAGAACCGGGTCTCCAAAAGCGTTTTGAGAAACATGGAGCATATGAGATGTTCGAGGAGCTGAAATTAGTTTTTCAAGCTCATGCCCGGGTCGAGAGATATGATGTCTCCGACAAGTTCTTCAGCTGTAAAATGGAGGAGAACAGTTCTGTTAGTGAGCACATACTCAGAATGTCTGGGTTGCACAACCGCTTGTCTCAGCTGGGAGTTAATCTCCCGGATGACGCGGTCATTGACAGAATCCTCCAGTCGCTTCCACCAAGCTACAAGAGCTTTGTGATGAACTACAATATGCAGGGGATGGAAAAGACCATTCCCGAGGTATATTCAATGCTGAAATCAGCTGAGGTAGAGATCAGAAAAGAACATCAAGTGTTGATGGTGAATAAAACCACTAAGTTCAAGAAGGGCAAGGGTAAGAAGAACTTCAAGAAGGACGGCAAGGGAGTTGCCGTGCCCGGTAAACCAGTTACCGGGAAGAAGTCAAAGAATGGACCCAAGCCCGAGACTGAGTGCTTTTATTGCAAGGGAAGTGGTCACTGGAAGCGGAACTGCCCCAAATATTTAGCGGACAAGAAGAAGGCCGGCAACACCCAAGGTATATGTGATATACAAGTAATTGATGTGTACCTTACCAGTACTCGTAGTAGCTCCTGGGTATTTGATACCGGTGCGATTGCTCATATTTGTAACTCAAAGCAGGAACTACGGAATAAACGGAGACTGGCAAAGGACGAGGTGACGATGCGCGTCGGGAATGGCTCCAAGGTCGATGTGATCGCCGTCGGCACGCTACCTCTGCATCTACCCACAGGATTAGTTTTAAACCTCAATAATTGTTATTTAGTGCCAGCTTTGAGCATGAACATTGTATCTGGATCTCGTTTAATTCGAGATGGCTACTCATTTAAATCCGAGAATAATGGTTGTTCTATTTATTTGAGAGATATGTTTTATGGTCATGCCCCGCTGGTCAATGGTTTATTTTTGATGAATCTCGAACGTGATGTTACACATGTTCATAGTGTGAATACCAAAAGATGTAAAGTTGATAACGATAGTCCCACATACTTGTGGCACTGCCGCCTTGGTCACATTGGTGTCAAGCGCATAAAGAAGCTCCATGCAGATGGACTTTTGGAGTCTCTTGATTACGAATCATTTGACACGTGCGAACCATGCCTCATGGGTAAGATGACCAAGACTCCGTTCTCCGGAACAATGGAGCGAGCAACCAACTTATTGGAAATCATACATACCGATGTGTGTGGTCCAATGAGTGTTGAGGCTCGCGGAGGATCGTTATGTTCTCACTCTCACTGATGATTTAAGTAGATATGGTATGTCTACCTAATGAAACACAAGTCTGAAACCTTTGAAAAGTTCAAGGAATTGCAGAGTGAAGTCGAGAATCAACGTGACAGGAAAATAAAATTCTTATGATCAGATCGTGGTGGAGAATATTTAAGTCACGAATTTGGTACACACTTAAGGAAATGTGGAATAGTTTCACAACTCACGCCGCCTGGAACACCTCAGAGAAACGGTGTGTCCGAACGTCGTAATCGCACTCTATTGGATATGGTGCGATCTATGATGTCTCTTACCGATTTACCGCTCTCATTTTGGGGCTATGCTTTAGAGACTGCCGCATTCACTTTAAATAGGGCTCCGTCGAAATCCGTTGAGACGACACCGTATGAATTATGGTTTGGGAAGAAACCTAAGCTGTCGTTTCTAAAAGTTTGGGGATGCGATGCTTATGTCAAGAAACTTCAACCTGAAAAGCTCGAACCCAAGTCGGAAAAATGCGTCTTCATAGGATACCCTAAGGAAACTATTGGGTATACCTTCTACCTCAGATCCGAGGGCAAGATCTTCGTTGCCAAGAACGGGTCCTTTCTAGAGAAGGAGTTTCTCTTGAAAGAATTGAGTGGGAGGAAAGTGGAACTTGATGAGGTGATAGTCACCCCTTCCGAACCGGAAAGTAGCGCAGCGCGGGAAAATGTTCCTGTGGTGCCTACACCGACTGGGGAGGAAGTTAATGATGATGATCA
Source organism: Triticum aestivum (assembly GCF_018294505.1). Classification (NCBI taxonomy): domain Eukaryota; kingdom Viridiplantae; phylum Streptophyta; class Magnoliopsida; order Poales; family Poaceae; genus Triticum; species Triticum aestivum. Next base: position 352,166,378 of record NC_057814.1, read on the forward strand.
TGAAGCTTCGGATCAAGTTACTGAACTTCGTAGGTCCACAAGGACACGTTCCACACCAGAGTGGTACGGCAACCCTGTCCTGGAAATCATGTTGTTAGACAACGGTGAACCTTCGAACTATGAAGAAGCGATGGCGGGCCCAGATTCCGACAAATGGCTAGAAGCCATGAAATCCGAGATAGAATCCATGTATGAAAACAAAGTATGGACTTTGACTGACTTGCCCGATGAGCGGCGAGCCATAGAAAACAAATGGACCTTTAAGAAGAAGACGGACGCGGATGGTAATGTGACCATCTACAAAGCTCGACTTGTCGCTAAGGGTTATCGACAAGTTCAAGGGGTTGACTACGATGAGACATTCTCACCCGTAGCGAAGCTGAAGTCCGTCCGAATCATGTTAGCAATTGCCGCATACTATGATTATGATATATGGCAGATGGACGTCAAAACGGCATTCCTTAACGGCTTCCTTAAGGAAGAGTTGTATATGATGCAGCCGGAAGGTTTTGTCGATCCTAAGAATGCTAACAAAGTATGCAAGCTCCAGCGCTCAATCTATGGGCTGGTGCAAGCATCTCGGAGTTGGAACATTCGCTTTGATGAGATGATCAAAGCGTTTGGGTTTACACGGACTTATGGAGAAGCCTGTGTTTACAAGAAAGTGAGTGGGAGCTCTGTAGCATTTCTCTTATTATATGTGGATGACATATTATTGATGGGAAATGATATAGAATTCTTGGAAAGTATTAAGGCCTATTTGAATAAGTGTTTTTCAATGAAGGACCTTGGAGAAGCTGCTTATATATTAGGCATCAAGATCTATAGAGATAGATCAAGACGCCTCATTGGTCTTTCACAGAGTACATACCTTGACAAGATATTGAAGAAGTTCAGTATGGATCAGTCCAAGAAGGGGTTCTTGCCTGTATTGCAAGGTGTGCAATTGAGCACGGCTCAATGCCCGACCACGGCAGAAGATATAGAAGAGATGAGTGTCATCCCCTATGCCTCGGCCATAGGGTCTATTATGTATGCCATGCTGTGTACCAGACCTGATGTAAACCTTGCCGTAAGTTTGGTAGGAAGGTACCAAAGTAATCCCGGCAAGGAACACTGGACAGCGGTCAAGAATATCCTGAAGTACCTGAAGAGGACTAAGGATATGTTTCTCGTTTATGGAGGTGACGAAGAGCTCGTCGTAAAGGGTTACGTCGACGCTAGCTTCGACACAGATCTGGATGACTCGAAGTCACAGACTGGATACGTGTATATTTTGAATGGAGGAGCAGTAAGCTGGTGCAGTTGCAAGCAAAGCGTGGTGGCGGGATCTACATGTGAAGCGGAGTACATGGCAGCCTCGGAGGCAGCACAGGAAGCAGTCTGGATGAAGGAGTTCATTACCGACCTAGGGGTGATTCCCAATGCGTCGGGCCCAATGACTCTCTTCTGTGACAACACAGGAGCTATTGCCCTTGCGAAGGAGCCCAGGTTTCACAGGAAGACCAGGCATATCAAGCGTCGCTTCAACTCCATTCGTGAAAGTGTTCAAAATGGAGACATAGATAACATACGGACTTGAATGTAGCAGATCCGTTGACTAAACCTCTCCCTAGGGCAAAACATGATCAACACCAGGACGCAATGGGTGTTCGATTCATCACAATGTAACTAGATTATTGACTCTAGTGCAAGTGGGAGACTGTTGGAAATATGCCCTAGAGGCAATAATAAATGGTTATTATTATATTTCTTTGTTCATGGTAATTGTCTATTATTCATGCTATAATTGTATTGTCCGGAAATCGTAATACATGTGTGAATACATAGACCACAACGTGTCCCTAGTAAGCCTCTAGTTGACTAGCTCGTTGATCAACAGATAGTCATGGTTTCCTGACTATGGACATTGGATGTCATTGATAACGGGATCACATCATTAGGAGAATGATGTGATGGACAAGACCCAATCCTAAGCATAGCATAAAAGATCGTGTAGTTTCGTTTGCTA
>NC_057814.1:352169199-352170727 GCF_018294505.1 Triticum aestivum
ATCTCCCAGGGCTGGCGCACCCCTCAGGGGCCTATATAAAGGGGGGAGGGCAGCACACTACAGCCTTGGGCGCCTCCCTCCTCCCCTGCAACACCTCTCTCTCTCTCTCGCAGAAGCTCGGCGAAGCCCTGCCGGAGACCCGCTACATCCACCACCACGCCGTCGTGCTGTTGGATCTCCATCAACCTCTCCTCTCCCCTTGCTGGATCAAGAAGGAGGAGACGTCGCTGCACCGTACGTGTGTTGAACGCGGAGGTGCCGTCCGTTCGGCACTCGGTCATCGGTGATTTGGATCACGGCAAGTACGACTCCGTCATCCACGTTCATTGGAACGCTTCCGCTCGCGATCTACAAGGGTATGTAGATGCACTCATTTCCCCTCGTTGCTAGTAGAGTCCATAGATACATCTTGATGAGCGTAGGAAAATTTTAAATTATGCTACGATTCCCAACAGTCTCTCTCATGCAAAGTATGTTGTCATTTTTGAATTAAAATATGTTTAGCTTTTAAGTGGGGTAAGGGCATCTCCAATGGGAACGCTTAAGTGGGCGCTAGGGAAAACAATCCCGGTAGTTTTGCTAGTGCGTGTTTTATTTCCAATCCAAAGCTGGCTTCCGACGCTTTAATTTGCCCCAGAATCTTAGGTGCTCTATTAGTGCAATTTGGTTGTCTAAGCGCCTACGGAATAACACTTTGCATTGGAGGGTGCCCTGCTAGTGTAGGTGCTTTTATTTGTTCCCCTTTGTTAAGCGTCTACTCAAGCGCCTCCTCATTGGACATGCCCTTATGGTGGTAATTATTGTGCTTTTTCTTCTTTTTTCATATTTTAATGGCAACATACCTCAGTATCACATGGCAATATAAACTAAAAGTCATGCAAATTTACCTCTCATGATATGTTTTCCCCATAGATTGAAATGGCATTTTCACACATGTCCATATGGCTAATCATATTTAACTGCCATGGCAAATCTATGTCCAACATACGCACTAGTATGTCATTATCATATGATAGGCTATCATGCACTCGAATATTCATTTCCGAGCCCGAGCTCATCTGCACCCTATGAACAATAAAAAAAATCCAAATCTACTGCAGCCGCATTTTCACAAACAATACGATGTCAATTCTGAGCAGTACAAAACACACATTTCTATGTCAATATCATATGAGAGTCTATTCATCTCATACAGTTTTCTCACACAGCTTAACACACACATTTTTATACATGGCACATTTACATACAATGTCATAGCAAATTTCTGTCATATACTCCATCCTTACCGAAATATATGTCGCTGGAGAAGTTGAACTACAGTTGCTTCAACGACACATATTTCGGTACAGAGGGAATATACTTTTGTATGCTTTGAGGTCAAATCGAACGTGCAACCGCATGTCCTGAAATCCCATGACAAGTCTATGCTATTTCGCGTGGCAACTCCCCCCTAGCATATGCATAAATTTCTTCATGGAAAATCCACATGGCAAATCATTACAAGAAATTACCATGGCAAATCCATTTA
>NC_057814.1:352171008-352185175 GCF_018294505.1 Triticum aestivum
TTTCACTGAAATCAGGGCAACCAACGGTGGAATTGCCATGGTGAAGGAGAGGGGGGCAAGAAACAAGAACAAGCGACCGGCGGTGGAATTGCCATTGCAATGTAGGAGAGGAGGGCAAGAAACAAGAGAAGGACAAAGATGGTTTTACGTGTGAAGCAAGGTGGGAAGGAGCAAGGGATTTTGTAGCAGTGGGGCGACGCGGCGATGAAGAAAAGTGGACAGCAACTCGATCTGGTCAGGGCTCACGCTCATCCCGTGGGCAGGTTTCTCAGGCGGACGAGTACATTCACTGTGTTAGGCTGTTAGCCCTCCCATTGAGCTAACTTCACATCCAAGAATTATTGGGCCCCTGAAATTATTGGGAAAGCCCTCTGTCTGTTAATGCTTGAGGTTCCCTGTGTTAGAGCATCTCATCTCCAAGAGGTTCCAAAGAAAACCCCTCCCATTGAGCTAACTTCACATCCAAGAATTATTGGGCCCCTGAAACCTCTTGGAGATGCTCTAACACGAGTGGGATGGTCGTCCACCTGTCTGTTAATGCACGCGGGGTCATTGCAAAAAAGGAAAAAGTAAATGGCCACAGTACAACGAGTCAATGACACACTATACATATGGATCTCTCCTGTCATCACAGGGAACAGAGCGCACAAGAATTCTCCTACAGGCTGGGGTATGGCAGTTACACCAGACGGCCCCCTCAGGGTCTCAGGGACATAAGTACGTTACACTAGACATGCTAGCTAGCTGGCCCTCCGATGTCACATGTAGGATCGATCGGAACATGACAAAACTGGATCCTCGGCGGGGCAGGGAGAGACATAGGTAGATTGCAAGCAACGTACATGCTGCCACCACTTTCACGCTTTCCAAAGCTAGCAACGCAACAAGGGATCATCTCCTCCTCCCAATCATATCCTAAACAGATACCTCAGATCATCTACAGTGAGCCGAGTAGCGTGGGCACTGGATTTGTCTTCACCGAAAGCAGAGTTGACCATCGCTCTCTTTTCCTCCTGTTAACAAATGCAGGAATAATGTAAGACAGGCACCATGGAATTATAAGCAATGGTGACTCCATGACAAGGCAATTTCTACATCTGCTTCAAATATTTATGTAATCCTATTTCAAGTTTGCTTGTCCCCATTGTCAAAATAGTTTGTTATTGTAGTAAACCTAAGAAGAGCTGCCTGGCTGGCTTTCCGTGCACTTGGATTTATTGGCTGTCCAGCTTAATTTGTTAACCATCACTTCCGTAATGTGCCAAACCAGAAATGAATTTCGATCCCCTATCAGACAGTTCTCTCACAAGAAAGATTAGAAAACTAACCTTGTTATGACCGGTTTAGCTTATAACCGGAGGAGGCCCACCCGACAGTAGTTAGGGGCTTGGCCCACAAGTTATCTTAGGTTAATTCTTATGCAAGTTATCTAGGTTATAAATATAGGTTGTAAGACTCATTTTGGAATTAAGCAATAAGAATATTATTATCCCTATTGCCCGGCTCCCAGAGGAGCCGCAACCCTAGCCGCCTCTATACCTAGCCGCCGCCGCCTTCTCCCTCCGACGCGACGGCGCCCAGCCGCCGGCGCGCCCGATCATCGCCCTGTCCTGCTCCATCCTTTCCCTACAGCCTCCGGAGCAGGTCCGGTAGGACCCCTGGTTCTACCAATTTGGTATCCAGAGGCTTGGGTTTGATCATGTCTTCTTCAACGCCATCACCGCTGCTGCCCGTCGTCACCTCCGCGCCGATGACCACCGCCCCGATGACGTCCACCCCGATGACCACCGCCGGGGCCCCCACGCTGTCGGGCCCGATCACCGCCGCGGGCTCCTCACCACCGCCGGCCCCCATCACTTCCGCGCCGCCACCAGCCGCCGTCTTCACGCTGGAACAGATGACCAGCACACTGCAGCAGCTCGTGACGGCCGTCCAAAGGCTCCACATGAACCAGTACCACTAGTACATGGCAGGAGCGTACGGCCTCCCGCCAGCTGCGCCGATCGCCACCTACAGCCACCCTGCGCCGTGGCTGTTCCCGGGCGCACCCGCAGGCGGCGGGCCCCCGCTGTTGCCGTTCCAGACGGGGAACTCCAGCGGGCCACCACCAGCCGCCGCGGGCCTGTGGCATCTGCCGCCGCCACCATCGACGGCGCCCCTCTGGCACCTGCAGCCGTTGCCGTCCCCGGCAGCCGCTGCCCCCGTCCAGCCCCCGCTGCCGCCCCTGCCTAGCTCGGGGGCACCCTCGCCGACCGGCCTCCCGATCCATCAGGTCCGGTTCCCGCCCTCCCCGTCGCCACTTCCAGCGTGGGCGGCTGGGTCTTCGCCATCACCGGTCTACACCACGGCCCCCGAACAGCCGACTCCGTTCCCGCAGTTCGGTGGGCCATCCGGTTCCGCCGGTCCCTACCCGGAGTACTCCGACCAGGCGGCACCCGCCTCGCTGCTCCGCACCTCCAAGCCAGCTCGACACGGTGCTCAGACCCAGACACCGCCGCGGTTCGCCAAGATCGATTTCGCCACCTATGACGGCACGGAGGACCCCCTCAAGTGGCTCAACCAGTGCGACCAGTTCTTTTGCGGGCAGCGCACCCTCGCATCGGAGCGTACATGGCTCGCCTTGTACCACCTCCGCGGCGCGGCATAGACCTGGTATTACACCCTCGAGCAGGACGAGGGCGCCATGCCCCCTTGGGAGCGCTTTCGCGAACTCTGCCTCCTTCGCTTTGGGCCTCCGGTGCGCGGGAGCCGACTGGCGGAGCTCGGCCGCCTTCCCTTCACCTCCACGGTGCAGGACTTCGCCGACCGTTTCCAGGCCCTGGCGTGCCATGCGTCGGGCGTGACGACGCAGCAGCGGGCCGACCTCTTCGTCGGTGGACTTCCGGATCACATCCGCATGGACGTGGAGCTTAAGGGACCCCAGGATCTCCAGACGGCCATGTACTACGCCCGCGCGTTCGAGCGCCGCGCGGTGGCCATCCAGCAGGAATCACCGTCCCGGCCGCTGGGTCGCTACCCTTGCCGGATTCCGCGCAGGGTCGGCCTGCGCAGGCTTCCATGGCACCCCTTGCCGCGACCGCGGCGCGCCCGTTCCGCCGACTCACCTCAGCCGAGCTACTCGAGCGTCGCCGCCAAGGGTTGTGCTTCAACTGCGACGAGCCCTACACGCCCGGCCACGCCTGCCCGCGACTCTTCTACCTGGAGGTTGCAGACTACATTCCGGAGGACGCCGTCGCCGCCGACCTGGCCGCCCCAGCTGTCGAGAAGGTGTTTGATGCTGGTTGATCATCTCGAGGATTTCAGCAAGCGCTTCCCCACCTTACAGCTCGAGGACGAGCTGTTTGTGCAGGCGGGGAGAAGTGTTATGACCGGTTTAGCTTATAACCGGAGGAGGCCCACCGGGCAAGCCCACAAGTTATCTTAGGTTAATTCTTATGCAAGTTATCTTAGGTTAATTCTTATGCAAGTTATCTAGGTTATAAATATAGGCTGTAAGACTCCTTTTGGAATTAAGCAATAAGAATATTATTATCACTATTGCCCGGCTCCCAGAGGAGCCGGAACCCTAGCCGCCTCCGCCTTCTCCCTCCGACGCGACGGCGCCCAGCCGCCGGCGCGCGCCCGATCATCGCCCTGTCCCGCTCCATCCTTTCCCTACAACCTCCGGAGCAGATCCGGTAGGACCCCTGGTTCTACCAAACCTACCATGAGACGATCACTGACATGGTAAAAGGGTATCAGTGATATTCATGTAGTGCATAATTCTCATCCCCCAAATTAACAAATAACAAGCACATGTTCCTTATGTGGATTAGAAGTGCTCATGGACTCACATCACAAGTGTAAGACGGATAATTACCTGCAGAGATAAAATACGATCTTCCACCGTATCTGTAATGGTTAGACGAGAGACAGTGACAGGACGAGTCTGACCAATTCTGTGTGCTCTATCAATTGCCTGGTCCTCAGCATAAGGATTCCACCAAAGATCAAGGAGTATTACATGGCAAGCAGCAACCATGTTCAGACCAAGATTACCCGCTTTCAATGACATAATCATAACTCTAACCTGAAAAAAGAAGACATCCAGCAGCATAATGTCAGATGATTGTCCAGAAGTAGCAAAAGAGACGAGTTGGGTGAGGGGGATGACCTCTGGGTCGATGTTAAAATCCTTCACGGCTTTATCTCTTGAATTGAGGGACATTGTTCCGTCTAGTCTCCTGTACTGTATAAGATTGCTGTTCAGTGAAAACTCCAGCAAATCCAGCATGCCAGTCCACTGCGAGAAGACAATGGCTTTCACAGGGGATACTCGGTTTGGATTTGATTCAATGGTATCACTGTCTGTAAGGGCATGCATGTTAATGATAGAATTCAGTATATCGACGGTTGCTTGTATCTTCGAGGAGATGTAACTGCTTTGACTGATAGAAGATAGCTCATCGTCTGCTGATGAACTCGCTATCGCATGAGTACTGGTCTTGCCGGAGATACAAATCTTTAATGTCCCTGATGAAAATACTGATTCAGTACTTAACGTGTTTCTGCAATTAGGGACGGGGCACATGTTTTCATCAGTTGTTATCCGCTCGTATATACACTGATAGCAGAAAATATGACCACACATCGCCACAACAGCATCCTCAGGTGTGTCCTGCAAAAAACACAAGTTACATTATTATTGCAGCCACTACAATAAGATCAAAACGACAAGTATTCCTTAGAAATATGAATTAGACCAGTTATTACATTGTTGCACACACTGTGCATAAGAAAAGATCGTGGCAAAATGGATGCAACCTTACCCAGGTGTCAAGCTGGGCTCAGAATTTTAGCCCTGGATACGACTACCATGACGAGCAGGGCCCAATTAGGTTTTGCATTATATCCCATAAAATATGTAGGTTTTAACCAGTTCATGTATTCAGGTACCATTTTCGTTGTGTGGCTCCATGCTATGAGGTCTTATGCCAAGAGAGTGAACAAGAGAGGGAGGCATATCTTAGTGCAAACCATGGTCGAGTCAAACCATGATAACTTCCCAGATAGGCCCCCATCAATGAAGTTTGGATGGACTAGATTCATAGGGGCATGGATCACATAGATGATAACTTTCTAAAGTAATCCCTCAAATGTTGGGGCAATTGTTTGTCAGGGTTAAATATCGAACGATGCTAACACATAAATCTCATATAAAGATGGCACACATGAGAGTTTGCACGATTGCACTCAAAAGAAAAGAGAAAACAGATGAACTTCAAAATAGTGAGGAAAGATCTCACTTACACGGCATACAGCACAAAGCGCTGACACTTCCAGCCTTGCAAGCAAATCTATTACCCTTTCCTTGGAAAGTTGTTTTGCCATCTCTATAGAACCATCGCCTTTAAATACTGACTGATGCCCCTTCACAAGAAGAGGATGATCACAAGCCTGCCTAAGGCGCAACAACAATAAAAGGATATTGGCATAGTTTTGTTTGACTGTTCCGGCAGCAGCATATTCCTGAAATGGATAGACAGCATGTCAGGAGTCATAAATTTCACTTCCAACATTTCTAGTTTCCATAAGGGATGCCAATGTTAAGCTTCTGTTGATCTAAAGAATCTCCACGCCTCAGAAACTACTGTCCACTTACCTCCCTAGATGTAAAATAATGGTATAAGAATACCAATAAAGAATTCCACAAACAAAATTTCAAAGGAAAGCGGTAGGAAAACAAGCTGGGAGGAAAATCTGATTAATTAGAACTAGACATGTTCGCTGTCGAACCCACCCGCATCAAACTGCAGTTTGGGTCACGGGTGATGTCAGGTTTAAACCACTGAACCTGTTTCCATCACAATTCCAACTCAAAAGAAACCATAGCTGAGTTCCAGCCAAGCTTATTTCCCTCGACGGAGATGCGCCGACAGATAGTGTGGCGTTGGAAAGGGTGCTATGAAGGAAGTTGGCTGAAGAGAGCACAACAAGAGAGGGAGAGGTAGGGGAGGGCGGCAACCAGGGATGGGGAGAAAAATTGAGACAGGGGGGCACGGAGTACCCCTTTGTATTGTGATGGCAGAAAACCCCTTATAGAACATGGAAAATACAAAGGGGTACATGGCTAAATATATATAACTCTTAACACACACACACACACACACCCTCAAACCCCTGGTGGATCAACAACACTGAGTCCGGAGTGATAGAAGCCGTGTTGTGCTCTAGTCTAGGCCTTCATAAAGAAATCCACCAACTGTAACCCGGAAGGCACATGCTAAAGAGCATTAACCTGATCATGCACACCAGCACGCACAAAAGAAGCATCAACCCCAATATGCTTGGTGAGCTCATGCTTCACAGGGTGACATGCAATACTAATAGCACTTGTACTGACAATAGCAGAGTAGGTGTAGTGACAGAACACCAAACTCCTGAAGTAACCACCGTAACCAAGTCACCTCTACCGTCAAAAGAGCCATAGCTCGAAACTCAGCCTTTGCACTCGAACAGAAACTGCAGTTTGTTTCTTCGTCTTCCAAGCAATGAGAGAACCACCTAGAAAAATACAGCAAAAAGTGAACGGCGATCCGAGGGATGACTAGCCCACATAGCATCCGAATAGACCTGAAGCTGTAATGAACTGGAGAGTGGAAAGCACAGACGGTGAGAGATGGAGCCACGAAGATATCGGAGAACACGAAGAAGGTTGACTATATTGAACTAGAGTGGGAGCAGAGACAAACTGACTCAAAATATAGACAGGATAGGAGGCTAGGAGGTGTCCGGACGAGTGACAGCTGGATAGACAAGGCTCCCAACAAGACGACGATATTGTGTTGGATCACATAAAGGGGTGACTGAAACTAGTGATCAGACATGGTCTCCAGGTTGTGAGGAGACGGCCGGGTCGTGAGATCGCTAGTTGGTGACCTTTTCTATTGGCTAGTTGAGCGATAAGTGGATCAGGCAGTTGTGAGCTTGACCATGTGTCATGCTTGTGCTATTTAAAGCTTTGTAATCGGTTCAGCTAAGTGGCATGAGAAATAGAGAAGAGAAGAAAACGCTCTGGCTAAGAGGCGTCAGCTGAGCACCAAAAAATTCCTCTCTGTGTGTGTTCTTCTGTCCAACAATTGGCCCCAAAGCCTCGTGTGTCGAGGTCCAATCCTTCATCGTCGTCGAGTTGCGTCACGACCAAAGGAGAAGGACATGCTGCCCGGTAAGTCGTGCCACCGGCGGCAAGGAGGTGATTGTCATGGCATGGAGGCCATTGCCATAAGGAGTTCATCATCCACATCGGAGTCGTCGACACGGTGTGTGGCCAGCAACGAAGATGCGGCGAAGGCGTAGGAGGTGCGCCTCTCATTGAAGCCAACGGCAATGACAATCGGTGTGACTAGATGTCAATTGCGGTCGTCGATGCGCTGCACCAACGGGATCGACGACAAAAGGACAAAAGGCTTCACGAGAGGAATAAATAATAAGACTAGGGAGGTGATTGTTTGAACTAATCTTGTTATTAGTGTTAAGTGTATAGGATTAGATAATGTTTAATTTGTAGTCGTAACACTAGAAGCTGCGGCTGTGTGCATATGTTGGGATGTGGCCATGTGTACGCATGCAAAGCTAGTAGTGTTAATTAGTTGCATGCGTTGTTAGTTAGTAGAAGTGGTGCACGTGTGCTTGCATGGATAAGGCTAGTTGTTAGATAGGCTCAAGTGTGAAACTAGTGATCAGACGTTGTCTCCAGGTTGTGAGGAGATGGCTGAGTTGTGAGATCGCTAGTTGGTGGCCTTTTCTATCGGCTAGTTGAGCAATTAGTGGATCAGGCAGTTGTTAGATTGACCATGTGTCATGTGTGCGCTATTTAAAGCTTTGTAATCGGTTCAGCTAAGTGGCAAGAGAAATAGAGAAGAGAAGAAAACGCTCTGGCTCAGAAGCGTCAGCCGAGCACCAAAAATTCATGCGTCGTAAGAAAATACTGCCAAATCTTTCGGCGTGTGTTCTTCTTCTGTCCACCACCCATGTGCTAATTTCCTTCACAAAGCCAGCAATCACCACAGAGGCAAAATGCTCAAACCCCCGCTATCCGTATCAACATGTCCCCGTCCCCATATCGGTGCTTCATAATTGAAGAATAGGAGCAAGTGAAGCAGCTAACCCATTAAAAGATGCAAACTATCGAAACCACACTGCCAAAACCATGTACTTGCGGGCTGGGCTGGGCTGGGCTCTCATCCCAAACCACCTAACACTGCATGCACACACCCTACATTAAGAAATGAGCCAATGATTGCAAGCAACTCTAAATAGGACTCTAGATCACGACAACGATCTTCTACCTACATATGACACTTGAAAGTGGAGACAAGGCACATGCCACCAGTTTAGCGATCAAATAGTACAAAATTATAATATAACAAGGCCATCAACAAAGTATGGGGAAAGGTAAGATAAACATGAAGTTTTAACCAACCTTGAACTGTTGCCGAGAACGTTCTTCCAGTGTCAAATAAAAAGCTCGCTCCTCCTTTGTGAAATCCACCTTTTGCAACTTAATTGTCTTTGGAGGTAAGTTTATGATCGGTTCTCCATTTATCGTAGTTTCTACATATAAAAAACAGCAATATGAGATCAGCAGAGGTAGCAAATGGAAAAGAGTCATGTCAATATGTGTTTATAGATCTCCCAACAAAATTATACAATGTGAAACCCTATGGAAGTTCTTTCTATGAAAAGAAAAGAGAAAGGAGGTGCGGGATACTGAACACAAGTGGCTAGCAATATTAACACAGGTGCCCTAGCGTTTTCAAACAAGAAATCAAATAATCTACTATCTTCTCTGACATGTAACTCAAAGTACTGAACACAAGTGGCTAGGAATATTAATACAGGTGCCCTGGCGTTCTCAAACACGAAATCAATAACCTACTATCTTCTCTGACATGTAACTCAAAGCTTCTGTTCTTCCAACTGTTCGCACGGTAATACCTATAACTACGTCATGGAACAAGAGAATGCCTACCCCCAAAAAATGGTGTAATCACATGCAGATTTAAACTTGGATATAATTCATCAAGTTTCCATAACTAATAGAAAGTACTAAGCGGCATGGTTGGAATTGTATTGGTTTGCAATGAAATATCCAAAGATCATATATACGTGAGTACTCAGGCTCCACCATGCCGTATGTATTCCCTCCCTTGGTACATGGATATTGGAACTATCACTATTAAAAAAACAGCCGGTTAATCAGTTAACTGGCCGATTATTCCTTCCTCAGAGGGTCACCGAGTAGCTGATTAACATCAGCCAATTTGTCTATTAATCCTCCACTCGCCAGACAACCATGCAGTTACCAGTTAACGATTTCTTAGATAGGTGCAGTAAATACACATTTTTCTCTCACCTTTTGTGCGACGCAGGAGAACTATCCTCAACACAGTTTGTAGTTTCTTATACCCATGGACTGCATTTCTAGCAATTGGGTGCTTTATCATTGTACAAAATGAGCTATATGTAGAATATGGATCATATTTCAAGAAACGGAAATAGCTGTACAGCTCATCGATTGAATTTTGTATAGGTGTTCCTGATAAGCACCATCTCCTTTTTGCTCTTAGTCCACAACAGCCTTTAGCCACTTGAGTTCGGAAATTTTTTATCGTCTGAGCTTCATCAAGAACCACCCGAAACCACCGTACCCGGGCAACTGGACCACTGTCAAGGTCAATATCTGAATCCTTAAGTTTCTTCTTCCTTTTCTTAGATTTGCTTGGTGGTTTTCTTTTATTACCAACAGAAGATTCTTCCCCATTCTTTTGATCTTGGTCATCATCAGCATTCTGTTTAGGCACTTCATTCGCCACAATTGTGTATGTCGTGACAACGACATCATATTTTGCCAGCTCACTTGGATCTTTGGTCCTTGCACCACCATGGTAGACTAAAACAGATAACCTAGCACTTTGACTAACCTTGTCATTCAATTCATTAGCCCACTGCTTAAGAACACTAGCAGGGCATACTACTAAAGTACCTGCAGCTGGCCTCGTCATGGATCGCATGGTCGATGATGCAGATGATGTGCCTGTTTTAGTCTTCTTGCATTCAACTTTGCTTTCAACAATTCTATTTGGAACAATATCCATATGACTACTAGATGGTTTAACATCACTAGTACTAGCTGCTGTTGATAAACTAGCGTCTAAATCCTTCTTGGGTTCATCGTTCATAGACTGTTTCGCCTTATCAACAACAGTCACTGCCTCATCGTCTTCATCAAGGTTTAGCGCTTCAGATTTCAAAGGATCTGAATCAGCACACATGAACTTAGACTGCTGACTCTTCTGTTTTAGTATAAGGGCAATTGTAGACACAGTCTTCCCAAGACCCTGTAACAATAAACTACTTATCATTAAGAAGAATTTAACAAGAAGTGAGTAGTTTTTGAAAGGTTGGAAATCACAAATAACCTGATCATCTGCAAGAATTCCTCCTGCACAATGTGAACTATTCTCCTTCGAGACCATCCAAGCTAATGCCATTTTCTTTCAAGGAGAAAAAGTACGTAAGGAACATGATATTCAGAATACAAGAAACTAATAAATAATTGATATTCAGAACATGATACATATATACACAGAAATATGTTACTACACCCCATGGGTTATACCCTAAAAAGCACGGACACGGCAAAAACAGCCATATCGGCGTCCTAGTACGGGGGTGCACGGCAATACGCACGGATAGACGGGATACGCGTATTCGAACAAAAGAGGTGGGAGAGTGACAGGACAGTGTCAGATAGCAGATATGTACAGCTTGATCACGGATAGCACTGCCCATAAATCCAGCGCTGAGGTTTTGTGATCCAAAACAGAATCCAAATTTTATATTGGATCCAACAGTATGCAAAGACATGGTGGACAGAAAGATCCTGTTGAGCAAGAGAACTCACGGATCGCTATTCCCCTTGAGTGAGTATATATACTATCCATCTGATTGGTACTTGTAATAGCACTAGAACATCATCTCTTTCTTTTTGCAGCAATACAATAGAATGATGCATGTAATTCAGAGAATGGAGAATTTAGGTACGGTTATTGAGTTGTGCGGCAGAATAATTTGAAGATTCGACGGGGACTATACGAAAGAACATATGGTGCTCGTGATGGAGTAAAGAACCAGGTGTTGCATGGCATGCGGCCAGCCAGGGAACAACAGTACTTGTGGACATGCCTCTGGATCAAAGATGGCGTAGACATGAATTAGACCATCTCTAGTTTAGTTGTGGCGTGAGTTATATTTTCTATTCACGCCAAACTTCTATGGCACCATATAAACTTGTATTTCTTTTCATTATCCAGTTTGTTGTGCCCTCAAAATAATTTGATACTCCCTCTGTAAACTAATATAAGAGCGTTTAGATCACTACTTTAGTATTCTAAACACTCTTATATTAGTTTACGGAGGGAGTACTATTGAAGATAATAAATCCTTCTGTTATATTATTATTATATCAAAATCTTGACGTGTGATGCAAACTTTAACAGTTCAGATTGGTGGGTTCAGTGACTAGATTGTAGTACATAGCCTGAGTATGCTGTCCGTACTAAGGGCATGGCGTTTTGACTCTGGGGAGCATGTACTCCTGCGGTAAACAGTAAATTCAAACAAAATAGCAAATAAATTTAAAAAAATCTTTTGCATGTTCATGTTATGTCCAAAGCATGCTTGACAATTTTCATGCGAACTGGAACCATAGCGTTTTGTCAGTGAAAAAAACAAAGTTACGTGGTTGAGAAATGCCAAAATATGGGTGTTCAACTTTTTTTTTTGCACCGATCTAAATGCTTTAGCTTTCCACCTAAACATTTGCACATAACATTTGGACATCAATATGTACATGGCTGAAAAATTCGTACACATTTTACATTTACAAAAAAAGAATTGGCACACAGAAGCAAATGCTCCCCTGAGCCGAATTGGATATCTGGTATATATATAGTTTTATGGAAGAAGTATGTAATATGCAGAGTGTAGGATGTAGTATATAGCCTGTAGTATGCCTTGTGCAGTAAGGAGTATATGATATCATGAAAAGACAGTGTGACGGAGAAATGTAGTACACATAGGGCCTGTTCTGATCTCCTCCAGCTTCTAATTTCACCAGCTTCATAAATAATTTTGTCCCGAACGTTTGGGCTCCAAGAAGCTAACTTCTCAAAGCTGACCCAACTCGCAGTGCAAAAACGTGAAGCTCGGTCGGCCCAGCTCCACCGATCGAAGAATCAGAAGTTCGCCCAATTTACACGGAGTTGCCACCGCCAAAGGTAACGGTTCGCTGCCCCCCGCACGATAAAAAGAAACCAGCGATCCCCAACCAATCGGTACCCCTCTCCCTCCCTCATATCGGTGCACTGGGCCCAAACAAGGCTGCCTCCAGCTGGCCCAATCAGTGCCAAACGGGCCAGAGCCCTCCCAGCTGGGCTGCAGCTCCACGAGAAGCTGCCGATGCAGCCGAACGTTCCTGCGATCGCTAGTTAAGTTAGAAGCGAGGAGGAGAAGCTGGATATGTGGAGTTTTGAGAAGCCAGAGGAGATCCGAACAGGCCCATAGTTTGGAGTATGCCAGCCGCGTGACATAAGAAGTATACTATGTAAGATATGTGAGTATGTGGTATGTCGTGTCTAGGATGAATCATGTAGGAGGCAGTATGCCATTGAAGAATTCTGTAGTATGCTATATGTGGGGAAAGAGGAGTGTCGGAGTAATTGTCCACGGATACCCCGAAGACGGCGAGACAATAATTCAAGACATCGGGGCTAGCAAAGCCCCTCAGTCCGACTGCCCGGCTGCTCCTGCCGGCTCCCCGTCCGACTGCTCTGCCCGGCCGGCTGCCGACTGCAGCCTGACCCGACACCGACAAGACATCGACGTGACGTCCATACCGCGGACGAGACGGCTGTACCGCGACGACATCATCTACAGTGTATCTGTCCCTGGGCACTGTTTTATAAAGTGCACCAGGGACAAGGAGGCATGCACATCACGCCACACCATCATGGGCATGGTGCCCCATGCCCACTTGCCCCCCACGCCACTACCTAGCTTAGGTAGTAAGCTAGCTCACCTATATATATGCCACCCATCCATCCATCCACTGGAGGCTGACACACGCATGCATCCATGCCCACTCACGGTGGAGCTCTCTCATGCCCACTTGCTAGCTAGCTCATACACATATATGAGACATACAAAGCCAGATGCCTATGGCACTGAGCTCAGATACAGCTCCAGGAGCACTCTGTACTACAGATATACCACATATACTCAGACATGCAGGAGTAGGGGTGTTATCTCTCCGGAGAGCCCCGAACCTGGGTAAACTAGCGCGTGCTACTCGCATACCCGCTCCCGGGCCTATCAGCAGCAGTCTTACCCTCACACTAAGCCCTTGTGGCATCTGTCGACTCGCAAGCCCCCCGTGAGAATACCACGACAGTTGGCGCCCACCGTGGGGTGGTACTACTACTATGCTACCACGCTGCTGCTGGTTTCGCAGTCCGGGCGGGACCATCTTCGTCTTCACAACCGCGGCGTCACGCCGTCTCTCCGATAGCGGTCGGGGCCTCGACATCGACATGCCCCCAGAATGGCCGCGAGGGGCGACGCGTCTTCGCCGTCGGCCTCGCCTTCTTCCCCACCGCTGCGATGCCGGCCGTCCGTCCGCGCGCTGCGCGCGGGGCCTCGCTTCGGTCGGCCGTGTCCATCCACGCGCCGCTCGCGTCTGCTTTCCTCCGCGTTGCGCCTTGCTCCGGCCGAAACGCGCGTTCGCTCCTCCACATACCATCTTTGCAAGCTAGCTAGCCAGCAAGTCAAACATTGCCTATCCACAAGCCATACAATGGTTACACACTAGCCGGATAATCCCCGTATAGTAGCCAAACGATAGTCAGACAACAGACATACACATCCCAGATACATGTCGGACACTGCATATACATTTGTCAGACAATGGCCGGATAATGGCCAGACTCTGCTCGGCCCATGACTAGCCCCGACCACAGAGGCCCTCCTCGTCGCCACCTCGCCGCGTGCGCCTGGCCAGACGCGCTCGCGCTCCAGCGCCGGGTCCGGCTCCTCTCGCCCCGCGCCCGACCCCTTCTGCCCGCATCGC
>NC_057814.1:352186441-352210672 GCF_018294505.1 Triticum aestivum
TGCCGAGTCACGGTGCTTCGGCCGGCCGCCCCGCGCCGCCTTGGCCGACTCGCTGCTCCAGCCGACATCCACGCGCGCAGCCGGCGTCCGCGTGCCCGTCCACCTCCCGCCTCCCGCCTCGCGCCGACTGGCGCCCTCGCAGGGGCGGCTGCCCAAGAAGAGAAAGAAGAAACAGGGCCGGGTCGAAAAGTCAAAGGGCCGAGTGCCTAGAAAAAAAATGGAGGGAGAAGCCGGCTGACAGAGAAAAGAAAAGGCCGAATGTGTAAAAAAAAAGGAGAGAGATGTGCGTTCGACTGCACGCAGCCGGCTGGAATTGGCGTCCGACTGCCAGATGTGCGTCCGACTGCCCGCGCACGACTGAAAATTGCGTCTGACTGTCAGATGTGCGTCCGACCGCCTACTGTAAAGAAGGTGTTGGCCGCCTGCTCGCTGCAAAGAATCTGACTGCTGAGTCGGAGTCCGGCTGCCCAGTCGGATGAAAAGGAAATGTCCGTCCGGCTGTAGCCGGACAAAGAGAAGAAGAAAAAAGAATCAACTTCAACAAAGAAGACTAAATAGTTGCCGGGAGATCCGGCCCGACTGCTCAGCAGTCGACCCGAATCTCGGGGGCTACACCCAGCGGGTGCGCCGACGCGCCCCCGCGAAGAAGACAAAGTAGTCGCCGGGAGATCCGGCCCGACTGCTCAGCAGTCGGCCCGAATCTCGGGGGCTACACCCAGCGGGTGCGCTGACGCGCCCCCGTGAGGAAGAAGACAAAAGTAGTTGCCGGAAGATCCGGCCCGACTGCTTTGCAGTCGGCCCGAATCTCGGGGGCTACCACCAGTGGGTGCGCTGGCGCGCCCCCATGGAAGATTGCAGACAAGAGAAGAGTTTTGTCCGGCTGCCAGCAGCCGGCAGAAGAAGAAAAAGGGCGCTGCAAGACGCCTCGCCACCTGGCCGGTCGAGCCTGACCGGCCGGGACCCCTCCTCGAGCGCCTAGAGGCTTGAGGGCTACACCCAGCGGGTGCGCCAACGCGCTCCGCGAGCGCCGAGCCGCGCCAGCTGTCTTCGACGACCTCCACCTCGGCTACACGAAAATCAATGTGAGCTCCTCACCCGCATATTTTTTCACCGCGAGAGCACGAATAACCCCGAGCGATGCTCGGGGGCTATCTCCGCATTTTATTACAGTTGCAGCACTGTTCGCCCCGGCGCCAACCAGAGTTGGCCCGGGGGCTGACCGCTTGGCCTGAGACGTTAGTTCCCGCAGACGGCTTAGTAGCGTGCGCGGTACCAAAGGCCCACTCTTAGTCACAGACCGCAGAGCGGCTGTCCGGCTAGCAAGAGTGAACGCTGGAGGCCACCCACGCGAAAAACGTCCGGGAAGAAAAACGGTTCGGGCAACCCGGCCGTTTCCTTTACAAGTATCTACTCGGTTGAATTCGCTCCCATTCGCTCCCAGAGTCTGAGTATTGTACACTCCACTCCGCGGCCCACTCTCAGCCACAGACCGCAGAGCGGCTGTCCGGCAAGCGAGAGCACAAGCCAAAGAGCGGAGGGAACACGAAAAAGATTGAAGGGGGCTCGGACGAAACCGAGTCGGCACCCTCTGCATAAAACTTGCAATGCTAAAAGCAATCATTGGATATATCTGCGTGGACTAACTTTGTCTTTTTGCATGATCATTTCCATGAACACCCGCCAAAAAACCTCCGCCCAACTTTGCCAAGTTGCCCGGAGGCTTGGGGGCTACTGTCGGAGTAATTGTCCACGGATACCCCGAAGACGGCGAGACAATAATTCAAGACATCGGGGCTAGCAAAGCCCCTCAGTCCGACTGCCCGGCTGCTCCTGCCGGCTCCCCGTCCGACTGCTCTGCCCGGCCGGCTGCCGACTGCAGCCTGACCCGACACCGACAAGACATCGACGTGACGTCCATACCGCGGACGAGACGGCTGTACCGCGACGACATCATCTACAGTGTATCTGTCCCTGGGCACTGTTTTATAAAGTGCACCAGGGACAAGGAGGCATGCACATCACGCCACACCATCATGGGCATGGTGCCCCATGCCCACTTGCCCCCCACGCCACTACCTAGCTTAGGTAGTAAGCTAGCTCACCTATATATATGCCACCCATCCATCCATCCACTGGAGGCTGACACACGCATGCATCCATGCCCACTCACGGTGGAGCTCTCTCATGCCCACTTGCTAGCTAGCTCATACACATATATGAGACATACAAAGCCAGATGCCTATGGCACTGAGCTCAGATACAGCTCCAGGAGCACTCTGTACTACAGATATACCACATATACTCAGACATGCAGGAGTAGGGGTGTTATCTCTCCGGAGAGCCCCGAACCTGGGTAAACTAGCGCGTGCTACTCGCATACCCGCTCCCGGGCCTATCAGCAGCAGTCTTACCCTCACACTAAGCCCTTGTGGCATCTGTCGACTCGCAAGCCCCCCGTGAGAATACCACGACAAGGAGACAGTAGTATCAAGTGTGTGCGTGGACGTGGGATGCAGCATGTTAATTGGGAGGATGGCGTTGTGCACATTATATGGAGTATATGGTATTTATTCTTTATATGCCAACCAAATTCTTTTGTTGGCAATTTCGAAACAGGCTGAAAATGGGTTTTGGACAATTTTTATGTGGCCAAGAAAATCGACTTACATGTGCATGCATGTTGTACTAATTGATGTCCAGTTATTATTTTATTGTTCTATAGGGACATTGTTAGTTGGGAGTAGGATCCCATTTTTCGTCTGCTCGGTGAGAAAGAATCGCCCAGATAGAGAGAATATATGTAGGTTGTTGGTAACTGGACTATATATTTTTTGCGTAGAGAAATAAAGCAAGATTTGATTCTTTGGTAGGGAGATAATGATGACACACAAAGAGATAGATTCGGCGTCTCTTTGGGATAAGCTCACAACCACGATAAACGCCCAATAAACTAAGAAAATGAATTAATGATAATTGCAAGCGAGTCGGATATGAAACCGATAGCCGTTACTATTCAGGAGTTCTACCAATAAACACAGGCTCGATCAAAACATCAGGATATTGTGAGATCAACGGTGGATGCTATGGGGGTAACTACACCCTTGTATATACTCGCCGTATCCCCGTACGGCTGTTTTTGGAAAATGTTGTATCTCGTGTCCCTGTATGCATATCATCATGTCCATGTCCCTGTATTTGTGCTTTTTTTAGGTTATACTACCCCTAAATCTGGCATAATTCATGCTTGCGGAATTGCTATTTCATCTTCTTCATTTCACACCTTACTAGTCAATAGTACAGTGCTGACGACATGCCCTATAACAGGGATAATGCATCCTAAATTCGACTACCACTTATCATTAGTTCATTTTCAATTGGACTGGGTCATCATGGAGAGTACAGTGCATTAGCGTGGAGACATAAATATGTGAATCTCACAGTGTGATCTCACGGCACTCCAGAAGTAAAGAATCCGCACTCATATAAAGAATAGGGTACCTGGTGCTTAAGCAGAGATACTGATAAGACACCCTCATCGAGATCATCTTCCCTTTTATCAAGACTAATGTTCTGCATAACAGAATAACAAAAGCAAGTTACTCAAAGCATAGAATCAAATGTAAGAGTAATAGCCAAATAAATAACCTGGATTGCTAAAACATACTATTTCCATGGGCTGGTAAACAAGAACATGCAGATGTATATTCTCATTGATAAGTCAAAACTAGCACTTGCATTTATAATGCGACAAAATTATTTTAATAAATATTTGAAGCTCTGCGAATGCAATGGTAATGTATTTATTATTCTGACTACCGTAAGACATATGCAGCACATAAGTTTGGTATTTATGCAGTAAAATGATTAACACGGCAAATTCATATAGGTAGAACCTGTATTTTTCTTGAGAAAGATACTTTAAAAGACAATGGCACATGTTAAAGCAGCATGTTGTTACAGAGTATGATTTTGAGTTCTGATAGGGATTATCAGCTGTCTTTTAATCCATCAAGCCAAGTCAGCAATGCAATTCACGGTACTTATCAAAGAAGAATAAGTCTATCATACATAATTGCCTCTGGACAAAACATCACATGATTAGCTGGGCATGAACATGAATGTTGTTTATGTCTCAACGGACCAAAGATGCATACCTGAAGAGCCTCTTGATATACTGCGCTCTCGTCAGGATCCATAAACCTATTTTCTAGGTTTGGACGAGCTTGCATGTCATTAACATTAGCAAGTTCATTGTTACTGGCAGAGTTATGGCCTCCAAAAGATGCAGGCAGCATCCTATGTGAACTAGGACTATCATATACATAGACATCATCTGGCAATTTTTAAGAGGGAAAAAATTAGTACTTGTATTGAAATCCTGCAACCATTTCCAATGTATGATTCAATTAGACTAATTTGAGACTAGCTACACAAACCATCGTCATTTTCCATGGTATCCTTCTGGGCATTACTCACAGAGTAGCTTCGGATTGAGAACCTTGAAGATGAAGGTTGCCCAGTGCCATTGGCATCATTTGTTCCCATACTATTATCATCCAACCTTTGTGAATTTCCATTGGTAAAACGTGCTGGGAGTTTATGGCTCTCACTTGCAACACTTGGATGTGTAGATTTTGACGTGCTTCCACTGGAAAAAGATGAAGGAAGAATCCTCTTGTTATTGCCATTTGCATCCACTGCCAAACCATTGCGCTCCCTCACTGCGATATCAAGTCTACTGGACGAGAGACAGGCCCTTCCAAAATCGTGTCTTGGCCCCGAATTTGAGTGTGGATAAGTTCTGTCCCCCGAACCTAGTGTATAACGGGCTTTCTCAATATCAATATCATTTGCGAAGGAAGGTGGCAGAGTTCTGTACTGACCATTATCATTTATATTAGACCTGGAAGAAGAGGGAGTGCTCCTCAACAAATCTTCGTCCTGAAAGCAGACTGATTGCCCTCCGCCATTCTCGCCAGATGTGACATTTGTAGAAGTTGGATCGTCAGAGTCAGAATCAAAATCATCACCACTATCCGATATCAAGTCAATAACATTATCATTATCGTTATTCATACTGCCGGCAAGCATGTGCACCGCGTCTGCGTTTTCAGGACTCAATTGTGGTTAGCATTCAAACCATGCACACATGAACAAGGTCAGATGGCAGAGTGTTAACCTATCTTTCAGCCTCCAGACTGAAAGCAAACCCACTTTGAAATTTATGCAGATGATTGGCAAGCTAGACAGATAAAGCACACCACACGATTCCTGGCAGCACTAGCAGTTACTCGAGTTATCCGCAATTGGCCTGCAAGCGGATCACATAAAATTGCAGCTGAGTAGATATCAAGTTATGGTGCACAGAACAGGAATAACAGCATGAAAATATCATTGTTCCAAATATCGGCCAGTTAATCAGCATCTCGGTCAGTTAATCGCTTCTCAGTGGGTCACCGAATATCCAATTAATTGATTTATCAGCCGTTTAACTGATTTATCGGCCGATTAACTGGAAAATGCCATCTGAAGTCTTTCCTGTCATGTAATAATGGTTTCGATACCTCCCTAGACTAGCCTTTAGAGGGGTTATTTTAGTTCCATCGTGGTAGTTTGGTGCCACGGCGCGCAGCCAGCCTGTTTGCTGTTCCGTTTTCTCAATTCCTGAACTGTGTTTGTAAAACTTTTGGTTTCATGCTCTGCAATGGGACCAGGGAGGCCCTTGTGGCTCCCTGATGCTCTAAAAATTAACTGGAAATTTCGCCTATTTATCACTACTCGGCACCCAACCGATATGGTACCAATTACCGATATCTTGAACATTGGAAAATATTGAGGAATTATTTTGTGAGAACCCCTTCTAAAAGTCATATGCATGCTTTATCGTCCTGCGAGTGGTCAGATGGAATTCTTCAGCATTAACACACAGGAAGAAAGCGATATGGAAAAGATATCAAAATTATTATAAAAAATTATTATAATTTTTATTAAAAAAAAAGTGGCAACACATCAATTGGAAATTATAGTGACCTAAGCCCGGAACAGATCAGTTCACTGGAGAGACTTTCCAGATCAGTTCAGCTCTAAAAATGGACCAATCAGACCCTACGCGCACGCTGATGATAGATGAGGGTTAGGTCTACGCTGAGGACTGGACTGGATTGAAGATGTCATTTCAATACCAGAAAGTAGAAAGGACTTTGCACGAACGCGCAACCGGACCAAATTCTGCGGTAGGGAACCCATGCTTGACGGGATCAACAATCCCCCGATCCGAGACCGCCAAGATGGCCCGGCCCGGAAAACCCCATCCGGGGAGAACCGAACAGCAACCTCGAGTTCACCCGAACAAAAAGCAACCCCGAGGCGGGGAGAAAGCCACTGCGCGGAACCCCCAGCAGCAACACGCACCTCTCGGGAACAGGCGAAAATCCGCGAGATCAGCCCTCGCGGCGCTCGACTCGGCGGCAGAGGAGGAACAGGCCGTTCGTTGGATACCGTTGCGGACTGGGCCGCGGCGGGATCAGGTCTGGGCAGGGGAGGTCGCCGCGCAGTTCACTGGGAGGGGGAGAGGGAGGAGGGGTGGCCGCACGGACAGGTGGAGGAGCGGCCTCGTGGAGGCGGAGGAAGGAAGCTTTTGGTCGTGTCGCGGATCCTATTTCCCCAATCTTTTGCGTGTGTTTGGTCGTAACTCTAGCCCTGCATCATATATGTACTCCCTCCGTTCCTAAATGCAAGTCTTTATAAAAAATTTACTAGATGAACTACGTAATGAATCTAAACTTAAAATGCAACTATATACATCCGTATGTGGTTCATAATGGAATCTCTACAAAGACTTACATTTAGGAACGGAGGGAGTATAATTTTTTTTTAAAAGTTAGAGTAAATATGCTATAAAGATTTAGAGTATTTTTAGCGGATCCTGTAAATCGGAGTCCCGCAAAATCGTTTATGGTTTTCAAAAACGCGCCCACTCGGCACCGCAAATCCGTACTCGGGGTTTTAGACAAATTCATGTTTTTTAACAATTTTATCTTAATACAATAGCAATATAAATTAAACTTGTTAATGCTTTGACATCATAGAATACAATAATCATCTCAATACAACAAATGTTCAATTGCAAATAATTAAAACAATACAGATGGTCCGAAAATGATAGGATGTTCAAATCACACATGAATATAAATAAGATCAAATGAATAAAATGGGAGTCTATCTCCCATACGGTTGCCACAGATTGATCATCACGTAGCTAGGTGTGTCTGGTATTGTTCTCAATCTACTGATAGGTCTGAAGAATTGCATTGATCTGATGTGGATTCATGACAGGTCTGACACGGTTACCAATATTGTCATAGAAAAACTTTAAGTTTAAATCCCTCATCCTTAATCATTATGTTGTGTAGAATTAGACATGCAATCATGATATTTAAGAGGGATTTCTTATCCTAGACAAGAAGCAAGCAGGAACTCGAACAATAGCAAACCGAGCTTGCAACACATCAAATGCCCTCTCAATATCCTTTTAGTGTGCTTCTTGTGCTTGGGCGAAAAATAATTTGTTTCTTGCCTTCTGGCTTACTGATGGTTGATACGTCTCCAACATGTTCATAATTTTGATTGTTTCATGCTATTATATTATCGATCTTGGATGCTTTATTATATTATTTTATATATTTTTTGAGACTAACTTATTAACTCGGTGCCCAGTGTCAGTTCCTTTTTTTTGCTTGTTTTTGCCTTTTCAGAAAATCAGTATCAAGCAAAGTCCAAACATAATGAAACGTTACGATGATTTTTTTCTAAACTAGAAAGGATCCTAAAATGAGCGGGAGGAGGTAAAAAGACTTATGAGAGAGCCACGAGCTCACAAGACGCGCCCTGGGGGCTGGGGCGCGCCCCTGAGCTCGTGACTCCCACGCAACTCCGTTTGACCTAATTCCACCTCTATAAATTTTCAAATATTCCTAAACCAACATAGAGCTACCCGAAACACATTTTCCGCCACTGCAAGCTTATGTTGTACCGCGATCCCATCTGGAGGCCTTTTCTGGTACTCTACCGGAGGGGGGAATCGATCACGGAGGGCCTCTACATCAACTTTATTGCCCTTCCGATGATGCGTGAGTAGTTCAGCACAGACCTACGATCCATAGCTAGTAGCTAGATGGCTTCTTCTCTCTCTTTGATCTTCAATACAATATTCTCATCGATCTTCTTGAAGTTCTATGCGATGTAATCTTCTTTTATGGTGTGTTTGTTGTGATTTGATGAATTGCGGGTTTATGATCAAATTATTCATTTAAATTAATTGAGTCTTTTTTAAACTTTATTATGCATTATTGTCATAGCTTTGTATTTCTCTCCGATCTATCCATTTGGTTTGGCTAGCTGGATTGATTTATCTTTAGTGGGAGAGGTGCTTTGTAATGGGTTCAATCTTGCGGTGTTCTCATCCAGTGACAGAAAGGGTAGCGAGACACGTATTTGTATTGTTGACATTAAGGATAAATCGATGGGGTTTATTCATATTGCTTGGGTTTACTTTGTCTACATCATATCATCATACATCATGCAATACTCTGTTTGTTATGAACTTAATACGTAGAGAGGCAAACATAGAAGCGCTCTCGAAGTGGAGTAATAGTAATAGATGCAGAATCTCTTCGGTCTACCTATCATGGACGTGATGCCTATATACATGATCATTGCCATAAATAACATCATAACTATGCGCTTTTCTATCAATTGCCCAACAGTAATTTATCTACCCACTGTATGGTATTGTTTCGACGGAGAAACCTCTATTGAAAACTATGGTCCCTGGGTCTACTTTAATCTTATTACTAAAACCAAAAATATCTTGCTGCAATTTACTCTTTTTATTTTGTTTTACAATTTATCTATCTACCTATACAAGATTTGATCCTTGCAAGTAACGAGTTTAAGGGGATTGACAACCCTCTTGCCCATGTTGGATGCAAGTTTTTTCTTTTATGTGTGCAGGTAATGTTTGATACATCTCCAGCGTATCTATAATTTTTTATTGTTCCATGCTATTATAGTTTATACTAGCAAAAATGCCCGTGCGTTGCAACGGGAGAAAACATGCATGTCCCTAAACATGATACAAGACCCTCACATGTCTATAACCTCTATGTCAACACGGCGCCCCACTGTGTTGGTGTCATCGCTTATCCTCCTTCCCGTCCTCACAGAAGGCGAGACTAAGGGTTGTATTCATGGACACCAGCTTGTCGAACGAGGAGGGTTTCATACCGACGGCATCGATGACAAGTGCTAACTTGTCAACACATATTGTGGGTTGATGGTCTTCGCTAAGGTACCGGTTTGCATGACCCAAATTACAATGCAGCTAAATGAATGGATGATTGTTATATGTGTGTGGGGGGGTGATGGGGTGGGGTGGTTTGTCACTTCTAAATGAGTAAAGGTAAAGGATAGTCCTACAATTTTCAAATTGTGGGCATGGGTGCTAGAGCTATTATCTCTACATTTTTATGCCCAAATAAATCAAGTACTAATAATATCACTTAATTGGACCAATAACATAATTTATGTTACATCGCCCAGAAAAATATTATTGCAAAAGGTACGGATTGAAAAAAAATCGGTTCACAATCATTTATTGGAAAATATATTAGGACAATGTTTGTCGTATATATGCACGCAGGGGATCAATATTTTAATTTAAAGTTCTATGAAGTGTTTGTGGCTCATTCCTCATTACATTTAGAAGAAGAAAATCTTGTCATCTATAGGTGGGCACTAGCACTTTGCAGAAGTTATGATAGAGGCAAAGGTGTCCCGTCCTTCGATGAGATGGTGGCTATCGTTTTGGAGGAAGTTGACTTTGACGATCCGACTACGGACGTGCGAGGACGTCGCGCCTTAGCAATCACTAAACCAACTCCGAGAGGTTATTGACCACGCCGGAGCATGATCAACCTGACCACGAAGGTCTGTTTCCTGCAGGCAAATGAAGAACAGGCAAGAAACTAAGATTGCAATCTGGATATTGCGAATATAAGAGGAAAGCTTTATTGATCAAGGTGGGGTTCTGTGATGTCTTGGTCTGGTCGTTGAACACAAATGAAGTACGCGAAGTTGCAGCTATGGCGAACTTTTAATCTAAACAAAACCCAAAGTCTAAACGGTGCCCTAAGGGCTGTATATATGGAGGAATAGGGGGGGAGGATTTCGTGGCCCTTGGGGAAGGGGTCCGAAACCAACCCTATCTCTTATTCCCCACACATACGGACTCTAAAAACAACCTATACTTATGTATTTCGAAATTACATGGGCCTGGCCCAATAATAAGGTGACGCAACACCTAGAATAGCCTCTGGACGAAATTTATGATGCTGCATCTTGTATATTTCGTCCAAGGCTTCATGCACTCATTATGGTGGCTTCAAAGTCCTGAAATCATCACTTGTAACTCTGTTCTTGTTCCCCTTGCGCATGCCATCATCTCCATGCTTGATCTTGCTCCAATGATCATCTTTCTTGTCCAAGCTAGGCCCTTCATTTGTAAGCAAGACAAATGTATCCAATTTAGGCAGCATCATATTCTCGTGAACATTAGAATCATTACCAAGAAACGAAAGTACCTGGTAATTTAATTGGCGTGTGCGAGCTCTAGTAATTGGTCCTGTATATGTATCAATAGGGGCTGTGGGTGTAACTTTGTTAGTGATGTCCTCATCATCCTCCCCTTCTTGAATTGAAGTCGTCCTCGACAGAAGCTCATCTTCCTCACCCAAGTAAGGCTTCAAATCTGCAATGTTAAAAGTGGGTCTAACCCCAAAATCTGCAGGCAGCTCAAGTTTATATGCATTATCATTTATTTTCTCTAACACCTTAAAAGGACCATCAGCACATGGCATTAGCTTTGATTTGCGCAAATTAGGAAATCTATCCTTACGCAAATGTAACCAAACAAGATCTCCAGGTGCAAACACAACATGTTTTCTACCCTTATCCCCAGCAAGTTTATATTTAGCATTCATACACTCAATGTTTTCCTTAGTTAACTCATGCATCTTTAAGATTAATTCAGCACGTTGTTTAGCATCAAAATTAACCTTCTCCAAAGATGGAAGAGGCAACAAATCAATAGATGCACGAGGTAGGAAACCATACACAATTTCAAAAGGACACATCTTAGTAGTAGAATGCAGCGACCAATTATAAGCAAATTCAATATGAGGCAAGCATTCTTCCCACATTTTCTTGTTATTCTTCAAAACAACCCTAAGCATAGTAGACAATGTTCTATTGACTACTTCAGTTTGTCCATCAGTTTGGGGATGACATGTAGTACTAAAAAGCAGTTTAGTCCCCAACTTAGCCCATAAACATCTCCAAAAGTGGCTAAGAAACTTAGTATCACGATCTGAAACAATAGTATTTGGCACACCATGCAAGCGAATAATTTCACGAAAGAACAAATCAGCAACATTAACAGCATCATCGCTTTTATGACATGGTATAAAGTGTGCCATTTTCGAGAACCTATCCACGACAACAAATATGCTATCCCTCCCCTTCTTTGTTCGAGGTAAACCTAAAACAAAGTCCATAGATATGTCCTCCCAAGGAACATTAGGTACAGGCAAAGGCATATATAAACCATGAGGATTGAGTCGTGACTTAGCTTTTTGGCATGTAGTGCAGCGAGCAACAAAACGCTCAACATCCCGTCTCATCTTTGGACAAAAGAAATGTGTAGCAAGTATATCCTCCGTCTTCTTCACGCCAAAGTGTCCCATTAATCCTCCTCCATGCGCCTCCTGCAACAACAAAAGACGAACGGAGCTAGCTGGAATGCATAGCTTGTTAGCACGAAATACAAATCCATCGTTAACGACGAACTTGTTCCAAGTTCTCCCTTCCTTACAATTCTGCAATACATCTTTAAATTCAACATCATGCACATATTGAGATGGTCTCCAAAGCAAATATTTTAAAGTCAAGTTGTGAAAGCATGGTATAACAACGAGACAATGCATCAACAATAACATTTTCTTTACCCTTCTTGTGTTTAATGACATAAGGGAAAGTCTCAATGAATTCAACCCATTTAGCAGGTCTACGGTTTAGTTTTGCTTGACTTTTAATGTGTTTCAAAGATTCATGATCAGAATGTATAACAAATTCCTTGGGCCATAAATAATGTTGCCATGTTTCTAAGGTTCGAACAAGAGCATATAATTCTTTATCATAAGTAGAATAGTTCAGACTAGGCCCACTCAATTTTTCAGAAAAGTATGCAACAGGTTTGCCATCTTGTAATAACACACCTCCTAATCCAATTCCACTGGCATCACATTGAAGCTCAAAAGTCTTATTAAAATCAGGAAGTTGGAGTAAAGGAGCATGTGTCAACTTATCTTTCAATACCGTGAAGGCTTCTTCTTGTGCGGTACCCCAAACAAAAGGCACATCCTTCTTTGTAAGCTCGTTGAGAGGTGCAGCAATGGTGCTGAAATCTCTCACAAAACGCCTATAGAAACCAGCGAGGCCAAGGAAACTCCTCACTTGTGTGACCGTTTTGGGCAATGGCCAACTCTCAATATCTTCAATCTTGGCTTTATCAACTTCAATTCCCTGTGGAGTAACAACATAGCCAAGAAAAGATACTCGGTCGGTGCAAAAGGCGCACTTCCCAAGGTTACCAAACAAACGTGCATCACGTAGAGCAATAAAAACAACATGTAAATGTTCCAAATGTTCTTCCAAAGATTTGCTATAAATCAGTATATCATCAAAATAGACTACCGCAAATCGTCCAATGAAAGCACGTAAAACTTCATTCATTAGTCTCATGAAAGTACTAGGTGCATTAGTTAACCCAAAAGGCATGACTAACCACTCATATAAACCAAACTTAGTTTTAAATGTTGTTTTCCATTCATCTCCCAGTTTCATACGAATTTGGTGGTATCCACTACGCAAATCAACTTTGGAAAATATTGTAGAGCCACTCAATTCATCAAGCATATCATCTAGCCTAGGAATAGGATGACGATAACGAATAGTAATGTTATTAATGCCTCTACAATCAACACACATACGCGATGTACCATCCTTTTTAGGCACAAGTATAATAGGAACAACACAAGGACTAAGAGATTCGCGTACATAACCTTTGTCGAGCAGCTCCTGTACTTGACGCATAATCTCCTTCGTCTCCTCTGGATTGGTACGGTATGGTGCACGGTTGGGTAGCGATGCACCGGGAATGAAGTCAATTTGATGCTCAATCCCTCGAATAGGTGGTAATCCCGGTGGCACGTCTTGTGGAAAGACGTCGGCGAACTCCTGCAAAATGTTAGTGACAGCAGGGGGCAAAGAGGAAGGCACGCTCTCGAATGAAAATAATGCCTCTTTGCACACAAAAGCATAGCAAACAGATTTGTTGAAATCTAGCTCATCAATATCAGATTTTGTGGCAAGTAAACATGCACTTTTCAATTGAATTTCAGAAGCAACACTAGATGGTTTATTATTAGGTTTCATTTCTTGCTCAAATTCTTTTGCCACAATCTGATTTTCACTCTTATTTTTCTCCTGTTTTGCTTTATTAGCTCTATTAATATTATCTTTCAAAATGGAATCAGGAGACATAGGAAAGTAATATGTTTATCCTTATGAACAAGAGTATACTGATTGTTTCTACCATGGTGTACAATTTTTTTATCAAATTGCCATGGTCTACCAAGTAATAAGGAACATGCTTGCATGGGTACCACATCACAATCAACATAATCAGCATATGTAGAGATACTAAAATGCACACGAACATACGTGTTACCTTAACCTTGCCGCTGTTGTTGAACCATTGGATGTAGTAAGGATGTGGATGTGGTCTTGTGGTGAGTGATAGCTTCTCCACCATCTCCATGCTCTCTAAGTTGTTGCAGGTCCCTCCATCTATGATGACGCGAACAGAACGTTCCTTCACAACTCCCTTTGTATGGAACAAATTATGCCTCTGATTTTGCTCTACTTGTGTGACCTGCACACTCAAAACACGTTGAGCAACTAAACATTCATACCTGTCAGCGTCTTCAGGAGCCATGTATTGCGTCTCATTTTCAGAATCATCTCCACCGTGTTCTTCACATGTAATAAGAGCCAAAGTCTCCTCATCATAGCCACTAGCGGACTCATAACCACCATCCTCAGTAGCAATCATCACACGCTGAGATTTGCATTCTCTCGCATAATGACCTCTTCCCTTACAACGACGACAAATAATATCACTTGTGTGCCCTGTTGATGCCATGGAAGAAGAAGAGCTCTGTACAGGCCCGGCAGGTGTGCTCTTGGAAGATAGTGGTGGTTGTGCCTGCTTTCTTGTATCACGGTTGGAGGTGGCACCTGATGGAGGTGCTGGTGCAGTGGAAGTAGAGGATGCACATGGTGTCCATGATGAAAGTCGACCTGCAGAAACGTTAGTTCGCGCCAATGCCTGTCGATCCTGCACTTCACGTTCAGCTTTACAAGCAAGATGGAATAAACGAGTGATATTATTATACTCCTTATACTCGAGATTGGTCTGAATGTCTCTATTTAATCCATCCATAAAACGTGCAAGCATAGCTTCATTCTCCTCAACAATACCACATCTAATCATGCCAGTTTGTAATTCCTGATAATATTCTTCTACAGATTTTTTTCCTTGTCTTAAACGCTGCAATTTTTGAAGCAATTCACGTTGATAATATGGTGGAACCCAACGAGTACGCATAGCAGTTTTCAAAGCAGCCCAAGTAGCTGGAATAGGATATAATCTACAATGTTCAGACCACCAAACACATGCAAAACTAGTAAAAGCACAAACAGTAGCAGGAACACGTCTCTCCTCAGGATATTGTAAACATGTAAAACGTTGTTCAGTTTCTAACTCCCAAGTAAGATATATATCAGGAACATATCTACCCTTAAATGGTGGAATATTCAAATTTAGTTTAGGAAGATGGTCATGAGCTTGTACCTCGGGTGGTGCAGCCCTACCGTTGCGATGATATGCATGAGGACGACCTGGTGGTGGTGGTGCTGGTGGTTGCACGTAGTTCTGATTTTGATCAACCACATCCTCGTAATGGTCCTTCACCTCTGTAGTAGCAGCAGGAGCTACAGAAGCATCAACAGTATGTACAGTGGCACCAAAAGTTTGACTAGGCTCAAGGGGAACGCGTTGTGCTCGTCCCACTTGATTTGGAAGGCGATGTTGTTGTTG
The DNA here is from genome assembly GCF_018294505.1 of Triticum aestivum. Taxonomy (NCBI): domain Eukaryota; kingdom Viridiplantae; phylum Streptophyta; class Magnoliopsida; order Poales; family Poaceae; genus Triticum; species Triticum aestivum. The sequence continues at coordinate 352,201,719 of NC_057814.1, forward strand.
TTGTTGTAGAGGTGCGATAGATGCAGCGGCCGGTGGTTGTGGAAGACACGCGAGCAATTCATTAAACTTATTATCGAGCTTTGTTTCGAACGCCTTCTCAATGCCATCTATCTTCTCCATGGCCTCTTCAAATCTGTTTAGCACATCTTTCACCTGTCCACTCATCATTTGCTGAAACTTGTCATGTAACTCTTTGTTCGTCATGTTCTCCCAGTCAGTCTCGTCGGCTTGTGATCCTGTCATGGTTAGCAGCAATAGAAACACACAAGAATATGATCCTACAAACTACTAGGAAGCCGTGGCAGTGGTGTGGTGGACAGTCACAAATCCGTCAAGCGAATCTCAAATTCTTACCAGTTCTTACCAAGCAGCAGGTGGTGATCGGCAACCGTTGAGGTCAAAACTCTCAAAGCTTGGATAGAGCGATTACCAGGGAGAGTCAAACGCACGGCGTAGATGTATGTGGAGCTGGGAAGACTTATAATATGGTAGCAAAAAAGGTCAGCAATAATCAATTCAGAGATGCAAAGTTGAATAAACGCTCAACGTCGGTACCATGCTGGTCCTAGGCTAGATCGTGCTAGAGACGCGAGCCTAGAACACTAACAAAATCATGACGCTGCACGTAAACAAGGGAGGAGCACACTCTGATTTTTTTCTCTCTTTTTTCACTTTTTTCGGCACTTTTTTGCCCTCTTTGTTTTTGCTTCGCAACAATTTTTTTCCGAAAAAGTCTACAAATGGCCTAAAAACTGCCTAGCCAGAATTTTCCAGACTTAGTTTTTTTTTGAAACTAGAACTATTTTTCTTGTACGGGTAGCACGAAAGTTCGGGAGTTCTACTCTGTCATGACTCGGAGTATGGCGTGATATGGAAATCCAAAACAGAGTAACAAAATACTGGACTCGGACTAGTGGCAGAGATGAATCTGGTGGAACTCGGACTGGTGGCGGAGATGAATCTGGTGGAACTCGGACAGGTGGCGGATATATGTTGCAGGTGGACTCGGATTGGCGTGATGGCGGCGGATATGTGGTGGCGTATATGGACTCGGATTGGCGGTGAATATGTGGTGGTGGTATATGGCAGCGGCGATGAAGTTGGTGTGATGGTGGTATATGGCAGCAGCGATGATGATGATGCGGTGGTGATATATGGCAGCGGCGACGTGACAACCTGTGAACAGAACTCGAAACTCCAAAGGACTAGACGCTAAGACCAGCAACTTGACACGACGATGCAACCGCAAATTCAACAAAGCAAATACAGAAAAGATTATGCAAAGGCTCAGATTGGTTCGGATATGATGAACTAACCCTATTTTTTTGGCTTTTTCGTGGACTGTAGGTATGAAGAACAAACTCGATCTAAACTACGAAAAACTATAAAATCTCACCGAGCAACCTGGAAATCTGATACCACTTGATAGAGGCAAAGGTGTCCCGTCTTTCGATGAGATGGTGGCTATCGTTTTGGAGGAAGTCGACTTTGACGATCTGACTACGGACGTGCGAGGACGTCGCGCCTTAGCAATCGCTAAACCAACACCGAGAGGTTATTGACCACGCCGGAGCACGATCAACCTGACCATGAATGTCTGTTTCCTGCAGGCAAACGAAGAACAAGCAAGAAACTAAGATTGCAATCTGGATATTGCGAATATAAGAGTAAAGCTTTATTGATCAAGGTGGGGTTCTGTGACGTCTTGGTCTGGTCGTTGAACACAAACGAAGTATGCGAAGTTGCAGCTATGGCGAACTTTTAATCTAAACAAAACCCAAAGTCTAAACGGTGCCCTAAGGGCTGTATATATGGAGGAATGGGGGGGGGAGGATTTCGTGGCCCTTGGGGAAGGGGTCCGAAACCAACCCTATCTCTTATTTCCCCACACATACGGACTCTAAAAACAGCCTATACTTATGTATTTCGAAATTACATGGGCCTGGCCCAATAATAAGGTGACGCAGCACCTAGAATAGCCTCTGGACGAAATTTATGATGCTGCATCTTGTATATTTCGTCCAAGGCTTCATGCACTCATTATGGTGGCTTCAAAGTCCTGAAATCATCACTTGTAACTCCGTTCTTGTTCCCCTTGCGCATGCCATCATCTCCATGCTTGATCTTGCTCCAATGATCATCTTTCTTGTCCAAGCTAGGCCCTTCATTTGTAAGCAAGACAAATGTATCCAATTTAGGCAGCATCATATTCTCGTGAATATTAGAATCATTACCAAGAAACGAAAGTACCTGGTAATTTAATTGGCGTGCGCACGCTCTAGTAATTGGTCTTGTATATGTATCAGTAGGGGCTGTGGGTGTAACTTTGTTAGTGATGTCCTCATAAAGTTATACCTTCGAGATTCACTCTCGAATAAAATTCAAAAGTGCAAAAATAGATCTAACAGTAGTCACGGTACAACTTGGCTTGGCAGCCTCCTCGTTTATTAACTTGCCGTTGTTCTGATGTAGATTTGGCACCAGCCTCTCTAGCTCTGAAAACTCAAAGTACATACTAAATGGAATCCTTCTCAAGTGTGTTTCTGCTTCCACAATAATCAAAAACTTTTTGTAGTGACATCAACAATCAATACATTTTACTTGTGCAAACAGAAATACATATCACAATATTACTCCACCCTCTCGAGCAAATACATCATTGTGAATTAGTGGGTTGCACATAATTAGGGTAACATCGTGGATTTAAGTCGGGTGGAATTTAACATCGTGTAAACTCGAGTGTAGTACACCCAAGAGTAGAAAATCCACTCATTTCTCATCTAAATCGACCTTGCATCTTTGGTACTGCAGAAACAGATAACGTCAATTTATAAGCAACAACATTATCTAAATTTATAAGCAGCAATTATCTATGCTCTCTTTATCTTTAGATGTGCAATAATCAACAAGTCTCGTCATGAACAAATTCGCTGCAACCTCGCCGCTTTGTACAACCACGTGAGGCTTGATCTTCCTGGAGAGCAAGTTTACTGTAGCCTCAAAATCTTCACATAATCTTGTTGGATAACATATGCACGTACACTTTCTTACTGAAAAGATATTTGGTACTACAACCCTTCTGATTTAGGCAAGTAACAGTAACATAGTGCTGAGAAGTAATATCCCCACTGTAATATAATAACATTGTCAACATTATTTCTGAGAAGTGAGTGGAAAAACTAAACCGAACATCAAACCCTATTACTTCTGATTTTCAATACAAATGAAAGGTGCAATATAATAACAATATAAAACTTCAACAAGAGTAATGAGAGACTGAATGGCATTTTCAGATTAACCTGCATATGAATGAGCATAATCCATGGCAACAGAACAATTAATTCCTTGTCGCCATTAAGAATATCTTCTGCTTAAATTGTGAGTCCATTTGTATCAGTCATCTGAACCCGTTCGCCTCGCCGCAGCCCGCGCATCAGGCACGCCTATGACGGCGTGCGCGTGGGATCAGTTGAGCGCGCTGCTAAGAGGAAGGCGGCGGTGGCTGGATCTGATTCCAGCTCGGGGCCGTCTAGCCGATCCGGCTCCCTTTCTCGTCGTCGCCAGAAGACCAAGACCGCGACAATGGCTGGCCTCCTTGAGCTTCCATTGCTAAACACGCCGTCGCCGCTTACTCGGGGCAAGCTGAAGCAGATTGCTCAGTGTTGCGACCTCAATGTCAGTGCCATCCTGGAACAAGCCAAGAACCGAGCTGTCCCTGCCTCTTCGGACGACGCCTCCACCTCTGCCACTGCTTATCCTGGCTCTCCTGCGTGTGTCTTCAACTCTTTCAATGGTTAGGCCTGGTGCCATTCATATTGGCCTTCGGGCAGTGCTGTTCATAGTTGTATTGGCCAAGAGTTTGTCCTTGTTAGTGTTCTGCAGTTATCCTTTGCACTTGCTTTATCTTCTGCAACTAGTCAGTCCGGTTCAGTCTTTCTTTAGTGTTGGTGGGTTCTGTTGGTCAGTCAGTCAAGAGTCTGTATGTTGCTTTTTCAGCAAATCTATCTCAGTGCTTTGCACCGTTTGCATTATCATGATCATGCTCAATATGTTCTTTAGTCCTCTTGTTCTAGGCTGTGTGTTCTTCATTGCATTATGAAGATTCTGAATTGGAATGTCCGTGGACTCGGCGAGGATGATAAGTTCTTGTTGGTCCGCAATACTATAATCTCTTGCTGCCCTAGTGTTGTTTGCTTGTAGGAAACAAAGCTGCCTTCTGTCTCTCCTTTCAAGTTGCGAGCTTTCTTGCCAATGAACCTCAAGGAGCATGCTGTCACTCTCTCTGACGGCACGGCCGGGGGAATTTTGGTAGCCTGGGATCCTGGGGTGGTACTGGGTCAAGTGGTAGCACTGCACAAGTTCCATGTCACTCTGAAGATGATCTCTACGTCAACAAACAACTCCTTTCTGCTTACGACGGTTTATGCTCCGTATCTGAACAATGAGAGATCGAGTTTCTTTGAGGCACTCAGCACTGTTGCTGGATCACCTGATCTTCCATGGGTGGTTCTGAGCGACTTCAACATGTATAGGTATGCGCATGAGAAGTCTCGATGTCAGATCAACTAGAATATGATGGAAAATTTTAATGCATGGATCAGAGGCCACGGCTTGGATGATGTTCAGATTGACAACCGGCTGTAACGCCCGGATAATTAGGCTACAGTAAAACTCTCCTGATGATGCCATGTCATCTCTGTTACTGTTGCTAATCAAGTGTTAGTTCAAAACATTTCAAATTCAAAAAAATGAATTAGTGACAAACACCCAAAGTTTTCAAAAGTCAAAACAAAAATGTTCGGTGGGTGCCAAATATTGCACTGGTAATTATTGTGGAGAAAACATTTTTTTAGAAAGTGCCTAAGTATTTTAAAGTGAAACAAAACAGAAAAGAAAAATAAAGAAAAGAAAAGAAAAAGAACCTCCCCCACTGGACCAGGCGGCCCAGCTCACAGGCCAGACCGGCCCACCTGGCCCAGCTGGCCAACCGCCGACCCAGCCCCCCTGCCTCGTCTCCCTTCCCTGTTCCCCCGACCCGGGTCGGAACAGGGGCGCGTCGCCACCGGACCCCCCTCGCCGGCGTTGAGGGGAGGATAAGGTCGCCACGCCCCCGCCTCCTCGATCCCGCCTCCCACTCGCCCCACTCTCGCCCTCGGTTCCTGCGACTCTGCGCCTCCTCCTCAGATCCACCTCTCTTCCCCCCTCGATCCCCACCGCAACCGAGTGCCGCCATGGCCTCGCCGCCGTAGAACTCGCGGCCACCGCGACCTTCGCGCCTCTCCGACGTGTCCGCTTGCTCCGCCTCCCTCGACTACGCCTCCCCGTCAAGCCGCAGGACGCCGGGCACCCTCGAACGCTGCCCCGGCCTCGTCTTCTTCCTCAGATCCTCGGCGCGTCTCCGACGAGCGCCGTCGACTCTGCAGCTCCTAAACCCCCCAAGGGCCTTTCGTGTGTGCCGCTCGGTGAGCCCCCGCTTCCACCTCGCTCTCGCGCGCCTCCTAGCTAGCTCGCCCGCCGTCGCCCGAGCGCGTTGCCGCCGACGAGCTCGGCGTCGTGGCCATGGTCACCTTCACATGCGGCCGAGCGCCGCATCGTGCTCCTGGGGTTCCTAGGAGCCCAACACGCCTGCCCACGCTTCCTCCCGTGCCTCCTAACGCCGTCCCCGATGAGCGCCCGAACGCATCGCCACGAAGCTCGCCGCCGGCAAGGCTCCGGTGACCTTTTGGTCACGGGCTCAACCCCGTTGCACTCCCCACGCCGCGTAGAAACCCCGCAGCCTCTCCGTTTGCTCGCTTGCGCGCCGCAGCTCCGTTGTCGTCCAACACCCGTGCACACCGCCGCCTCCGCCGCTCGCCGGCGCCGATTCTGGCCAAGTCCGGCGATGCTACGGCCACCACTGGACGTGGCGCTGTGAGCTCGTTCGAACGCACCTAGCCCCGCTCCTCCCCGAGCCCCGTAGCGCGATTTCGGCCAACTCCGGCAAGGGGCCGCTGTTGTTTTGGTCGCCGGAGTCGCTCCGGCGCCGGCCGCCGACGTGGCCTGCCACTGGGGTCCAGCAGGGTCACTGCCTGGTGGCCCCAGGAGCCCGGTTGGCCCAGTTGACCGGGTCAACTGCTGACTGGGCTGCCCAATGAGACTAACGTGCGGGTCCCACCTCTTAATCCTCTAATTAAAACATTTTAATAATTAAAACTAATTAGTTTAGTTAATTAGACACTGACAGGTGGGCCCAGTAGTTTTACTAACTAAATTTAGATTAGTTTGAACTCTGTTTAACCCACTGTCTATGACAGGTGGGTCCCCCGTGTCAGTTTTGACCAGTCAACCGGACTGTTGACTGCTGATGTCACTCGTACGTCATGCTGCTGTCATATTCCTTCTCTGTTAATTTAAGTAATTCCAGAAAATGATTAAATCTTTATAAAATCATATAAAATAATCCGTAACTCGGATGAAAATACTTTCTACATGAAAGTTGCTCAGAACGACGAGACAAATCCGAATACGCACCCCGTTCGTCCGCCACACATCCCTAACCTATCGAACTCGCAACTTTCCCCCTCCGGTTCATCTCTCCGAAAACGCGAAACACCGGGAATACTTTCCCGGATGTTCCCCCCCTTCGCCGGTATCACCTACTACCGTGATTGGGCCCCACTAACAATGCTCATTGTCATGTCATGCATCGTCATGCATATGTTTGCATTATATTTATTGTTTCTTCCCCCTCTTCTCTCGCTAGACTCCGATACCGATGCTGCTGCTGCCCAGTTCAACTCCGGAGCTGACGACCCCTCCTACTTGCCAGAGCAACCAGGCAAGCCCCCCCCTTGATCACCAGATATCGCCTATCCTTCTCTATACTCTTGCATTAGAGTAGTGTAGCATGTTACTGTTTTCCGTTAATCCTATTCTGCTGCATAGCCTGCCTTTGCCACTACTGTTGTTACCTTTACCTGCAATCCTACATGCTTAGTATAGGATGCTAGTTTTCCATCAGTGGCCCTACATTCTTGTCCGTCTGCTGTGCTATACTATTGGGCCGTGATCACTTGGGCGGTGATCATGGGTATATACTTATATACTCTATACATGATACCTGTGGTGACTAAAGTCGGGTCGGCTCGTAGGAGTACCCGCGAGTGGATCTTGTGGCGGAGCGACAGGGCAGGTAGAGATCACCTAGGCGAGAGGTGGGCCTGGCCCTGGACGGCGTCCGCGGTTACTTCAAAATAACACGCTTAACGAGTTCTTGGTATTTGATCCGAGTCTGGCCATTTGGTCTATACGCACTAACCAACTACGCGGGAACAGTTATGGGCACTCGATGTCGTGGTATCAGCCGAAGCCTTCGCGACGTCAGCGACTGAGCGGCGCGCGCCAGATTGGACTGGAACGCCTGCTAGGCTAGGTCTACTTTCGGCCGCGTTCGCAACGTGCAGGTGTGCAATGGGCGATGGGCCCAGACCCCTGCGCCATAGGATTTAGACCGGCGTGCTGACCTCTCTGTTGTGCCTAGGTGGGGCTGCGACGTGTTGATCTTCCGAGGCCGGGCATGACCCAGAAAAGTGTGTCCGGCCAAATGGGATCGAACGTGTTGGGATATGTGGTGCACCCCTGCAGGGAAGTTTATCTATTCGAATAGCCGTGTCCCTCGGTAAAAGGACGACCCGGAGTTGTACCTTGACCTTATGACAACTAGAACCGGATACTTAATAAAACACACCCTTCCAAGTGCCAGATACAGCCCGGTGATCGCTCTCTAACAGGGCGACGAGGAGGGGATCGCCGGGTAGGATTATGCTATGCGATGCTACTTGGAGGACTTCAATCTACTCTCTTCTACATGCTGCAAGATGGAGGCTGCCAGAAGCGTAGTCTTCGACAGGACTAGCTATCCCCCCCTTATTCTGGCATTCTGCAGTTCAGTCCACCGATATGGCCCTTTACACATATACCCATGCATATGTAGTGTAGCTCCTTGCTTGCGAGTACTTTGGATGAGTACTCACGGTTGCTTTTCTCCCTCTTTTCCCCCTTTCCTTTCTACCTGGTTGTCGCAACCAGATGCTGGAGCCCAGGAGCCAGACGCCACCATCGACGACGACTCCTACTACACCGGAGGTGCCTACTACTATGTGCAGCCCGCTGACCACGACCAGGAGTAGTTAGGAGGATCCCAGGCAGGAGGCCCGCGCCTCTTTCGATCTGTATCCCAGTTTGTGCTAGCCTTCTTAAGGCAGACTTGTTTAACTTATGTCTGTACTCAGATATTGTTGCTTCCGCTGACTCATCTATGATCGAGCACTTGTATTCGAGCCCTCGAGGCCCCCTGGCTTGTATTATGATGCTTGTATGACTTATTTATGTTTTAGAGTTGTGTTGTGATATCTTTCCTGTTGGGGAACGTAGTAATTTCAAAAAATTTCCTACGCACACGCAAGATCATGCTGATGCATAGCAACGAGAGGGGAGAGTGTTGTCTACGTACCCTCGTAGACCGAAAGCGGAAGCGTTAACACAACGCGGTTGATGTAGTCGTACGTCTTCACGATCCGACCGATCAAGTACCAAACGTACGGCACCTCCGAGTTCAGCACACGTTCAGCTCGATGACGTCCCTCGAACTCCGATCCAGCCGAGTGTTGAGGGAGAGTTTCGTCAGCACGACGGCGTGGTGACAATGATGATGTTCTACCGACGCAGGGCTTCGCCTAAGCATCGCTACGATATTATCGAGGTGTAATATGGTGGAGGGGGGCACCGCACACGGCTAAGAGATCAATGATCAATTGTCTGTTTAGAGGTGCCCCTTGCCCCCGTATATAAAGGAGCAAGGGGGGGTTCGGCCGGCCAAGGGGAGAGGCGCGCCAGGAGGAGTCCTACTCCTACCGGGAGTAGGACTCCCCACGTTTTCCATGTTGGACTAGGAGAGAGAGGGGGAAGAGGTGGAG
>NC_057814.1:352210820-352265056 GCF_018294505.1 Triticum aestivum
AAGGGGGGGCGCCGCCCCCCTCTCCTTGTCCTATTCGGACTGGGGGGAGGGGCGTGCGGCCCTGCCCTGGCCTCCTCTCCTCTCTTCCACCTAGGCCCACTAAGGCCCATTAAGTTACCGGGGGGTTCCGGTAACCTCCCGGTACTCCGGAAAAATCCCGATTTCACCCGGAACACTTCCGATATCCAAACATAGGCTTCCAATATATCAATCTTTATGTCTCGACCATTTCGAGACTCCTCGTTATGTCCGTGATCACATCCGGGACTCCGAACAACCTTCGGTACATCAAAACATATAAACTCATAATATAACTGTCATCGTAACGTTAAGCGTGCGGACCCTACGTGTTCGAGAACTATGTAGACATGACCGAGACACCTCTCCGGTCAATAACCAATAGCGGAACCTGGATGCTCATATTGGTTCCCACATATTTCTACGAAGATCTTTATCGGTCAGACCGCATAACAACATACGTTGTTCCCTTTGTCATCGGTATGTTACTTGCCCCAGATTCGATCGTCGGTATCTCGATACCTAGTTCAATCTCGTTACTGGCAAGTCTCTTTACTCGTTCTGTAATACATCATCCCGCAACTAACTCATTAGTTACAATGCTTGCAAGGCTTATAGTGATGTGTATTACTGAGTGGGCCCAGAGATACCTCTCCGACAATCGAAGTGACAAATCCTAATCTCGAAATACGCCAACCCAACAAGTACCTTTGGAGACACCTGTAGAGCACCTTTATAATCACCCAGTTACGCTGTGACGTTTGGTAGCACACAAAGTGTTCCTCTGGTAAACGGGAGTTGCATAATCTCATAGTCATAGGAACATGTATAAGTCATGAAGAAAGCAATAGCAACATACTAAACGATCGAGTGCTAAGCTAACGGAATGGGTCAAGTCAATCACATCATTCTCCTAATGATGTGATCCCGTTAATCAAATGACAACTCATGTCTATGGCTAGGAAACATAACCATCTTTGATCAACGAGCTAGTCAAGTAGAGGCATACTAGTGACACTCTGTTTGTCTATGTATTCACACAAGTATTAGGTTTCCGGTTAATACAATTCTAGCATGAATAATAAACATTTATCATGATATAAGGAAATAAATAATAACTTTATTATTGCCTCTAGGGCATATTTCCTTCAGTCTCCCACTTGCACTAGAGTCAATAATCTAGATTACACAGTAATGATTCTTACACCCATGGAGTCTTGTTGTTGATCATGTTTTGCTCGTGGAAGAGGCTTAGTCAACGGGTCTGCAACATTCAGATCCGTATGTATCTTGCAAATTTCTATGTCTCCCACCTGGACTAAATCCCGGATGGAATTGAAGCGTCTTTTGATGTGCTTGGTTCTTTTGTGAAATCTGGATTCCTTTGCTAAGGCAATTGCACCAGTATTGTCACCAAAGATTTTCATTGGACCCGATGCACTAGGTATGACACCTAGATCGGATATGAACTCCTTCATCTAGACTCCTTCATTTGCTGCTTCCGAAGCAGCTATGTACTCCGCTTCACACGTAGATCCCGCCACGACACTTTGCTTAGAACTGCACCAACTGACAGCTCCACCGTTCAATGTAAACACGTATCCGGTTTGCGATTTAGAATCGTCCGGATCAGTGTCAAAGCTTGCATCAACGTAACCATTTACGATGAGCTCTTTGTCACCTCCATAAACGAGAAACATATCCTTAGTCCTTTTCAGGTATTTCAGGATGTTCTTGACCGCTGTCCAGTGATCCACTCCTGGATTACTTTGGTACCTCCCTGCTAAACTTATAGCAAGGCACACATCAGGTCTGGTACACAGCATTGCATACATGATAGAGCCTATGGCTGAAGCATAGGGAACATCTTTCATCTTCTCTCTATCTTCTGCAGTGGTCGGGCATTGAGTCTTACTCAATCTCACACCTTGTAATACAGGCAAGAACTCTTTCTTTGCTTGATCCATTTTGAACTTCTTCAAAACTTTGTCAAGGTATGTGCTTTGTGAAAGTCCAATTAAGCATCTTGATCTATCTCTATAGATCTTGATGCCCAATATATATGCAGCTACACCGAGGTCTTTCATTGAAAAACTCTTATTCAAGTATCCCTTTATGTTATCCAGAAATTCTATATCATTTCCAATTAGCAATATGTCATCCACATATAATATCAGAAATGCTACTGAGCTCCCACTCACTTTCTTGTAAATACAGGCTTATCCAAAAGTCTGTATAAAACCAAATGCTTTGATCACACTATCAAAGCGTTTATTCCAACTCCGAGAGGCTTGCACCAGTCCATAAATGGATCGCTGGAGCTTGCACACTTTGTTAGCTCCCTTTGGATCGACAAAACCTTCCGGTTGCATCATATACAACTCTTCTTCCAGAAATCCATTCAGGAATGCAGTTTTGACATCCATTTGCCAAATTTCATAATCATAAAATGCGGCAATTGCTAACATGATTCGGACGGACTTGAGCATCGCTACGGGTGAGAATGTCTCATCGTAGTCAATCCCTTGAACTTGTCGAAAACCTTTCGCAACAAGTCGAGCTTTATAGACAGTAACATTACCGTCAGCGTCAGTCTTCTTCTTGAAGATCCATTTATTTTCAATGGCTTGCCGATCATCGGGCAAGTCAACAAAGTCCATACTTTGTTCTCATACATGGATCCCATCTCGGATTTCATGGCCTCAAGCCATTTTGCGGAATCTGGGCTCACCATCGCTTCTTCATAGTTCGTAGGTTCGTCATGGTCTAGTAACATAACCTCCAGAACAGGATTACCGTACCACTCTGGTGCGGATCTTAGTCTGGTTGACCTACGAGGTTCAGTAATAACTTGATCTGAAGTTTCATGATCATTATCATTTACTTCCTCACTAATTGGTGTAGGTGTCGCAGAAACTGGTTTCTGTGATGATCTACTTTCCAATAAGGGAGCAGGTACAGTTACCTCATCAAGTTCTACTTTCCTCCCACTCACTTCTTTCGAGAGAAACTCCTTCTCTAGAAAGATCCATTCTTAGCAACGAATGTCTTGCCTTCGGATCTGTGATAGAAGGTGTACCCAACAGTCTCCTTTGGGTATCCTATGAAGACACATTTCTCCGATTTAGGTTCGAGCTTATCAAGTTGAAGTTTCTTCACATAAGCATCGCAACCCCAAACTTTAAGAAACGACAACTTTGGTTTCTTGCCAAACCATAGTTCATAAGGCGTCGTCTCAACGGATTTCGATGGTGCCCTATTTAGAGTGAATGCAGCCGTCTCTAAAGCATGACCCCAAAACGATAGCGGTAAATCAGTAAGAGACATCATAGATCGCACCATATCTAGTAAAGTACGATTACGACGTTCGGACACACCATTATGTTGTGGTGTTCCGGGTGGCGTGAGTTGCGAAACTATTCCCCATTGTTTCAAATGTAGGCCAAACTCGTAACTCAAATATTCTCCTCCACGATCTGATCGTAGAAACTTTATTTTCTTGTTACGATGATTTTCAACTTCGCTCTGAAATTCTTTGAACTTTTCAAATGTTTCAGACTTATGTTTCATTAAGTAGATATACCCATATCTGCTCAAATCATCTGTGAAGGTGAGAAAATAACGATATCCGCCACGAGCCTCAATATTCATCGGACCACATACATCTGTATGTATGATTTCCAACAAATCAGTTGCTCTCTCCATAGTTCTGGAGAACGGTGTTTTAGTCATCTTGCCCATGAGACACGGTTCGCAAGTACCAAGTGATTCATAATCAAGTGATTCCAAAAGTCCATCATTATGGAGTTTCTTCATGCGCTTTACACCGATATGACCTAAACGGCAGTGCCACAAATAAGTTGCACTATCATTATCAACTCTGCATCTTTTGGCTTCGACATTATGAATATGTGTGTCACTACTACCGAGATTCATTAAAAATAGACCACTCTTCAAGGGTGCATGACCATAAAAGATATTACTCATATAAATAGAACAACCATTATTCTCTGATTTAAATGAATAACCGTCTCGCATCAAACAAGATCCAGATATAATGTTCATGCTCAATGCTGGCACCAAATAACAATTATTTAGGTCTAATACTAATCCCGAAGGTAGATGTAGAGGTAGTGTGCCGACGGCGATCACATCGACTTTGGAACCGTTTCCCACGCGCATCGTCACCTCGTCCTTGGCCAGTGTTCTCTTAATCCGTAGTCCCTGTTTCGAGTTGCAAATATTAGCAACAGAACCAGTATCAAATACCCAGGTGCTACTGCGAGCTCTGGTAAGGTACACATCAATAACATGTATATCGCATATACCTTTGTTCACCTTGCCATCCTTCTTATCCGCCAAATACTTGGGGCAGTTCCGCTTCCAGTGACCAGTCTGCTTGCAGTAGAAGCACTCAGTCTCAGGCTTAGGTCCAGATTTGGGTTTCTTCTCCTGAACAGCAACTTGCTTGCTGTTCTTCTTGAAGTTCCCCTTCTTCTTCCCTTTGCCCTTTTTCTTGAAGCTAGTGGTCTTATTGACCATCAACACTTGATGCTCCTTTTTGATTTCTACCTCCGCTGCCTTTAGCATTGCGAAGAGCTCGGGAATTGTCTTATTCATCCCTTGCATGTTATAGTTCATCACGAAGCTCTTGTAGCTTGGTGGCAGTGATTGAAGAATTCTGTCAATGACGCTATCATCCGGAAGATTAACTCCCAGTTGAATCAAGTGATTGTTATACCCAGACATTTTGAGTATGCTCACTGACAGAACTATTCTCTTCCATCTTGCAGTTGTAGAACTTATTGGAGACTTCATATCTCTCAATCCGGGCATTTGCTTGAAATATTAACTTCAACTCCTGGAACATCTCATATGCTCGATGACGTTCAAAACGTCGTTGAAGACCCGGTTCTAAGCCGTAAAGCATGGCACACTGAACTATCGAGTAGTCATCGGCTTTGCTCTGCCAGACGTTCATAACCTCTGGTGTTGCTCTTGCAGCAGGCCTGGCACCCAGCGGTGCTTCCAGGACGTAATTCTTCTGTGCAGCAATGAGGATAATCCTCAAGTTATGGACCCAGTCCGTATAATTGCTACCATCATCTTTCAACTTTGCTTTCTCAAGGAACGCATTAAAATTCAACGGAACAACAGCACGGGCCATCTACCTACAATTAACATAGACAAGCAAGATACTATCTGGTACTAAGTTCATGATAAATTTAAGTTCTATTAATCATATTACTTAAGAACTCCCACTTAGATAGACATCCCTCTAATCATCTAAGTGATTACGTGATCCAAATCAACTAAACCATAACCGATCATCACGTGAAATGGAGTAGTTTTCAATGGTGAACATCACTATGTTGATCATATCTACTATATGATTCACGCTCGACCTTTCGGTCTCAGTGTTCCGAGGCCATATCTGCATATGCTAGGCTCGTCAAGTTTAACCTGAGTATTCTGCGTGTGCAAAACTGGCTTGCACCCGTTGTAGATGGACGTAGAGCTTATCACACCCGATCATCACGTGGTGTCTGGGCACGACGAACTTTGGCAACGGTGCATACTCAGGGAGAACACTGTTATCTTGAAATTTAGTGAGAGATCATCTTATAATGCTACCGTCAATCAAAGCAAGATAAGATGCATAAAAGATAAACATCACATGCAATCAATATAAGTGATATGATATGGCCATCATCATCTTGTGCTTGTGATCTCCATCTCCGAAGCACCGTCATGATCACCATCGTCACCGGCGCGACACCTTGATCTCCATCGTAGCATCGTTGTCGTCTCGCCAACTATTGCTTTTATGACTATCGCTACCGCTTAGTGATAAAGTAAAACAATTACATGGCGATTGCATTGCATACAATAAAGCGACAACCATATGGCTCCTGCCAGTTGCCGATAACTCGGTTACAAAACATGATCATCTCATACAATAAAATTCAGCATCATGTCTTGACCATATCACATCACAACATGCCCTGCAAAAACAAGTTAGACGTCCTCTACTTTGTTGTTGCAAGTTTTACGTGGCTGCTACGGGCTTAGCAAGAACCGTTCTTACCTACGCATCAAAACCAAAACGATAGTTTGTCAAGTTGGTGCTGTTTTAACCTTCGCAAGGACCGGGCGTAGCCACACTCGGTTCAACTAAAGTGAGAGAGACAGACACCCGCCAGTCACCTTTAAGCAACGAGTGCTCGCAACGGTGAAACCAGTCTCGCGTAAGCGTACGCGTAATGTCGGTCCGGGCCGCTTCATCTCACAATACCGCTGAACCAAAATATGACATGCTGGTAAGCAGTATGACTTATATCGCCCACAACTCACTTGTGTACTACTCGTGCATATAACATCAACGCATAAAACCAGGCTCGGATGCCACTGTTGGGGAACGTAGTAATTTCAAAAAAATTCCTACGCACACGCAAGATCATGGTTATGCATAGCAACGAGAGGGGAGAGTGTTGTCTACGTACCCTCGTAGACCGAAAGCGGAAGCGTTAACACAACGCGGTTGATGTAGTCGTACGTCTTCACGATCCGACCGATCAAGTACCAAACGTACGGCACCTCCGAGTTCAGCACACGTTCAGCTCGATGACGTCCCTCAAACTCCGATCCAGCCGAGTGTTGAGGGAGAGTTTCGTCAGCACGACGGCGTGGTGACAATGATGATGTTCTACCGACGCAGGGCTTCGCCTAAGCACCGCTACGATATTATCGAGGTGTAATATGGTGGAGGGGGCACCGCACACGGCTAAGAGATCAATGATCAATTGTCTGTTTAGAGGTGCCCCCTGCCCCCGTATATAAAGGAGCAAGGGGGGGTTCGGCCGGCCAAGGGAAGAGGCGCGCCAGGAGGAGTCCTACTCCTACCGGGAGTAGGACTCCCCCCCTTTTCCATGTTGGACTAGGAGAGAGAGGGGGAAGAGGTGGAGGGGAGGAAGGAAAGGGGGGGCGCCGACCCCCTCTCCTTGTCCTATTCGGACCGGGGAAGGGGAGGGGCGTGCGGCCCTGCCTTGGCCTCCTCTCCTCTCTTCCACCTAGGCCCACTAAGGCCCATTAAGTTACCGGGGGGTTCCGGTAACCTCCCGGTACTCCGGAAAAATCCCGATTTCACCCGGAACACTTCCGATATCCAAACATAGGCTTCCAATATATCAATCTTTATGTCTCGACCATTTCGAGACTCCTCGTTATGTCCGTGATCACATCCGGGACTCCGAACAACCTTCGGTACATCAAAACATATAAACTCATAATATAACTGTCATCGTAACGTTAAGCGTGCGGACCCTACGGGTTCGAGAACTATGTAGACATGACCGAGACACCTCTCCGGTCAATAACCAATAGCGGAACCTGGATGCTCATATTGGTTCCCACATATTCTACGAAGATCTTTATCGGTCAGACCGCATAACAACATACGTTGTTCCCTTTGTCATCGGTATGTTACTTGCCCGAGATTCGATCGTCGGTATCTCGATACCTAGTTCAATCTCGTTACTGGCAAGTCTCTTTACTCGTTCTGTAATACATCATCCCGCAACTAACTCATTAGTTACAATGCTTGCAAGGCTTATAATGATGTGTATTACTGAGTGGGCCCAGAGATACCTCTCCGACAATCGAAGTGACAAATCCTAATCTCGAAATACGCCAACCCAACAAGTACCTTTGGAGACACTTGTAGAGCACCTTTATAATCACCCAGTTACGTTGTGACGTTTGGTAGCACACAAAGTGTTCCTCTGGTAAACGGGGGTTGCATAATCTCATAGTCATAGGAACATGTATAAGTCATGAAGAAAGCAATAGCAACATACTAAACGATCGAGTGCTAAGCTAACGGAATGGGTCAAGTCAATCACATCATTCTCCTAATGATGTGATCCCGTTAATCAAATAACAACTCATGTCTATGGCTAGGAAACATAACCATCTTTGATCAACGAGCTAGTCAAGTAGAGGCATACTAGTGACACTTTGTTTGTCTATGTATTCACACAATTATTATGTTTCCGGTTAATACAATTCTAGCATGAATAATAAACATTTATCATGATATAAGGAAATAAATAATAACTTTATTATTGCCTCTAGGTCATATTTCCTTCATTTCCGTGAGACCCTGATCTTGATCGTACACGTTTGCGTGCATGATTAGTGTACGATTGAATCAGGGGCGTCACAAGTTGGTATCAAAGCTGACTGCCTGTAGGAATCCCCCTTTCACACTCCTTGGCCGAAGTCGAGTCTAGGCATTACAAAACTTTTACTAACATGGCTGTGTGTCTTACGGGCCCACGTCGCCATTGGGTGGTACTAGGATCTTTTACTCCTCGACCTTACTCTGGGACTCTGAACTCTCTTCTACTCGGGTTAAACGAATTTACTAACTCTAACACTAGGATCCCGTGACCACATTCACCCCAAAGTTGGATAAGCCATAGTTATTTCTTAGATTAGTATTTTGAACAATTCCCACACTGTCATTTGACTCCTTTGAAACATCTTTGCTTTCAGATGGAACCCACGAGGCAGGTCATGCGCCACACGACGGCCATTGGTGCCTCGGGATCACCTGCTGTGCTAGCTGAGATGATGACCTATCTGGGTTATCGCTGGCACCCTGAGTACACCGTTTACGAGGAGTACCAGGACTTTAACCAGGAGCAGTATCGTGCCATCGCCCACCTCTACTCTCGGGAGTATGACTCCACTACTGTGCTGCACACCGCTCATGGTGTTGGAGTGACCATCGATATGGCTGTCCACGATGCTGCTTATGCTGCTCTGACACGTCTTCGTGGAGAGTATCGGGAGTTGGACACCTCCCCTTTCAGGCACATTGCTATCGCATCTGATGTTGGTGCGGAGGGATACTATACTGCTGCCTACTCCACTATCACCCGAGAGCCCTTCTACCATCAGAACCTGGTTCTGCATGCTGATGGGCTGGATCGAGCTAACCGAGCTCTTCGCCACGAGTTGTACACCACCCGGCAGCACCTTTACCGTGCTCTGACGCTGTTGCACCCCTTTGTCCGATCTAGAGAGCTGCCCCATTCTGCGATCTACCCAGCCAGGACTGTGATGCCCCAGGGTGTCGGCTGGCCAGATGTGGGAGGCTACTCTCCCGCACTTGGTCCTCTTCTGCCACCTGAGCGTCAGGTTCTGCACCAGAGTATTCGCGGACCCCAGGTTGCTGACGTGGAGTTCCCGATGCGACACTACCAGCTTTCAGGCTACACCTACCTCCACAGTACCTCTTGGGACTAATGTAGGCTTGCTTGTTAGTGTTAGATGCATTCGCCGCGAGCCTGTGTGCCGCCTATGGTGTTTTAGTCTATGTACTGAACTCTGTGTACTGAACTCTATGCAGGACCCCCTTTTGTAAGTTATGCCGACTACTATGTAGTAGCTATCGTGCTCCTTTCATTATGCATGTTTCATCATGAATGATTCTTGTCTTTGCAAATTTCTCAATGCTGAACTACCCCTGTTATATATTAGCAGGATGGTTAGACCAGGTGGTCGTGGTAGTAGTGGCAATGCCCCACCACCACCTGAGTACATGGCTGGTATGATCCAACAGTTTGAGCTGAACCGCCAATTCATGGAAAATATGATGGCTCAGTTTCCTTGCCCCAATATGGACCAGTAGCCAACCCCAGTAACTCTGCAGGATTTCATGCGCCTCAACCCAACTGTGTACCGCAGCTCAACTCAGCCTCTGGATGGTGATGACTGGCTCCGTGACATCACCTATGAGATGGAGTCTGCCGATGTAGCCCCTGCCAGCTATGTCACCTTTGCTTCCTTCTTCCTGAAGGGACCCGCAACTCAATGGTGGGACAGCCACAGGCGTACTCTGCTAGCTGGAACAATCATCACCTGGCCAGACTTCCAAGCTGCTTTCCGTGCCCGCTTCATTCCTCAGGGAGTCATGGACGGAAGAAGTGTGAGTTCCACAACCTCACCCAAGGCAACAAAACTGTTGAAGCTTATCAGTGGGAGTTTCTAGACTTGTCTCGCTATGCTGAAGAGGACATTGCAACTGATGCACGCAGACAGGAGAAGTTCCGTGATGGCCTTCAAGCTGACATCATGCTCGCACTTCTAGTGCATGACTTTACTGATTTCGCCACCTTGGTGAACAAGGCCATCAATGTCGAAACTGGTCTGCAGGAATACCAGAGCTCTCACAGGCGCAACCGTGCCACGGGCTCATCTTCGGGCCCGCCCTCGCAGAAGCGTAAGATATGGATTCCCAACAGCATGTACCAGCCAATTGCACCTGCCCCAAGGCAGACCTATGCTGCACCTCGTCTGCCTACTCCTCCAACTAGGCAGCCAAGGCTTCCAGCACCACCACCCCGAGCTCCTGCTCCCACTCCCAATAATGGTTTGTGCTTCAGGTGTGGTCAACCAGGGCACCGTGCTAGGGAATGCAACCAGAACCAGAATCAACTAGCCCTTCCAGCAACTGGCCATGGAAGCAACCAACCCCGCAACAACACTGCCAAGTCTTATGGTCGTGTTCATGCCAACCACGTTGATCTCAACGAAGCTCAAGACCAGCCTGCTACCGTGATGGGTACTCTTCTCGTAAATTCAGTACCAGCATCTGTTTTATTTGATACAGGAGCATCCCATTCATTCATATCAGCAGAATTGGCATTCATGCATGGCATTAAATACGAAGAGATGAACACTCCGCTAGTGGCACACACCCCTGCGGGCCAATGTCAAACCTCTATGGTTAGTCACAACGTTCCTGTTGAAATTGAAGGACTGGAATTTCTTGTCTCTCCCATCGTACTGAAGTCCTGTAGCATTGATCTCATTCTGGGAATGAATTGGTTAAAAGCGCATACTGCTTCTATCGTTTGCGCCACTAAGACCGTCCATCTGCTACACCCTTCAGATGAAATAGTTACTTACCAAGCTCATCTGGTGCAAAATGCCGAGGCAAGGCTCTATGCATTGAATGCATTGAACGCTGCACCACTCGAGGGCATTGAGAACATTCCCATCGTGCGTGAATTCCTCGACGTCTTTCCTGAAGAACTTCCAGGGATTCCCCCTGTTAGAGCTATTGAATTCATCATCGACTTGAAACCAGGCACCACTCCCATAGCCAAGCGACCCTACAAGATGCTGCCGCATGAACTCCTTGAGCTTAAGGAGGAAATCGACAAATCTCTTCGCAAAGGATTCATTCGCCCAAGTTGCTCTCCTTGGGGAGCACCTTCTCTCTTTGTCAAGAAGAAGGATGGGACAAACCGATTGGTCCAAGACTACCGTCCTATAAACCAAGCTACCATTCAGAATAAGTATCCTCTTCCTCGGATAAATGATTTGTATGATCAACTGGCTGGTTCGTCAGTGTTCTCTAAACTCGACTTGAGGTTGGGTTACCACCAGATCCGTGTTCGTGAAGAGGATATCCCAAAGACCGCCTTCGTGACTCGATATGGTTCATACAAGTACACCGTCATGTCTTTCGGTTTAACCAATGCTCCAGCCACCTTCTCTCGTCTGATGAACTATATATTCATGGATTACCTCGACAAGTTCGTTGTGGTTTAACTGGATGATATCCTGGTATTTTCCAAGAACGAAGAGGAACATGCTGAACATCTTCGTCTTGTGCTGGAAAAGCTACGAGAGCATCAACTATATGCCAAGTTCTCCAAATGTGAATTCTGGCTACCCGAAGTAACCTATCTTGGGCATGTCATCTCTAAGGATGGTATTGCCGTCAACCCTGAACGAGTCCAGGCTATCCTTGATTGGACTCCTCCCAAGAATGTTAAGCAAGTCAGAAGTTTTCTCGGTCTCGCCAGCTATTGCCATCGATTCGTTGAGAACTTCTCCAAGATCGCCAGGCCTCTGACTAACCTGTTGCATAAGGGCGTCAAGTTCCAATGGACAGACAAATGTCAGGAAAGTTTCCAGGCACTCAAAGACAAGTTGACTTCTGCCCCAGTGCTAGCTCCACCTGATACTAAGAAGGACTTCATCATTTACTGCGACGCTTCCCGTCAAGGATTAGGCTGTGTCCTAATGCAAGACCGCAAAGTGATTGCTTATGCCTCTCGGCAATTGCGCCCTCATGAAAAGAACTACCCAGTTCACGACCTCGAACTTGCTGCTGTCATTCATGCACTGAAGTAGTGGCGACATTACCTTCTCGGTAATCGTTGCGAGATCTTCACTGACCACCAAAGTCTGAAGTATCTGTTTACTCAGCCAGACCTGAACCTCCGTCAGCAGAGATGGATGGAGATTGTTGCAGACTTTGACTTGGGTATTTCCTATACGCCAGGCAAGGCTAATGTAATGGCTGATGCCTTGAGCCGCAAGTCTTACTGCAACCACCTCCAGGTCCACAAAGTTCAGCCCTCGCTTGTTGAAGAATTCAGAAAGCTGAACCTCCATATTGTTCCTCCGGGTGCACTCGCTCCCCCTCCTAAGGAGTTTCGCAAGATGAACCTCCGTGTTGTTTCCCAGGGTTCCCTCAATACCCTGGCTGTCGAACTAGATCTCTTAGACTCCATCAAGAGAATACAGGGATATGACTCTGAAGCCCACAAGATTACGCGCTACCTCGCAGAAGGAAAGCCCTCATTCTTCACTATTGCTGATGATGGCACTTTGTACTTCAAGGGCCGCATAGTGGTGCCATGTGCAGAGAAAAACTTGGATATGACTCAGGAAGTTATGAAAGAAGCTCATGATACGCCTCTATGTATCCATCCTAGTAGTACAAAGATGTACCAAGACATCCGTCAGAGATTCTGGTGGTTAATATGAAGCAAGACATTGCTCGTTATGTTGCTGTGTGTGACGTTTGCCGTCGTATCAAAGCAGAACATCAAAGGCCTGCTGGAACTCTGCAACCTATCTCTATTCCTGAATGGAAATGGGACCATGTCGAGATGGACTTAGTCACTGGATTTCCCAAATCGCAGAAAGGTAATGATGCAATTCTTGTCGTCATTGACCGGCTTTCTGCACATTTTCCGGCAGTCAAAGAAACGACCACTCTAGTCAGCTGGCAACACTCTATATGTCCAGGATTGTTTCACTCCACGGTATCCCATTGGTTATCAGCTCAGACCGTGGCAGCTTATTCACTTCAAGATTCTGGGCAAGTTTCCAAGAAGCTATGGGAACTCATCTATCATTCAGTACTGCGTTTCATCCTCAGTCGCAAGGGCAAGTTGAACGCGTCAACCAAGTTCTCGAAGACATGCTTCGAGCTTGTGTTATTTCCTTCGGTAAGAAATGGGAGGAATCTCTCCCGTATGCTGAGTTCTCTTATAATAGAGAAAAGTATGTTTTTGGTCCCTCAAGTTCCCACAAAGTATAGAATTGGTCCCTCAAGATTTTTTCGTATACATTTGGTCCCTCAAGTCTCAAAACCGGATAAGTTTGGTCCTAAACCAGATTTTGAGCACGTTGACCGGTTTTGACCGCCACAAAACCGCCCGATGAACAGTAAATTTGAAAAAAAAACTTCAAAAAATCTGATTTTTTTGGGATCCAATATGCTTACATGCGCAAGGTGCGACCAACTTTTCATGCTCTTTCGACACTCTAGGAGCTGGTGAAAAATAAAACAAAATTTTGCTCACAAAAAAATAGCAAAATTGTTTCTTTTTGCTAGAGCCCGTCCAATGTCATTTCATGACAAAATTTTGGTCAGACCTTGCGATGTAAGCATATTGGACCCCAAACAATTTCAGTTTTTTTTATTTTGTTTTGACTTTTTTGAATTTACTATTCATCAGGCAGATATTTTTGTTTTTTTACCACAAGCTCCTTGAGTGCCGAAAGAGAACGAAATTTTGTTCACATCTTGCGTACGCAAGCAAATTCGACCCCAAAAAATTTCAGATTTTCTTGAATTTTTTATTTTTTTGTTGAATTTATTGTTCATCGGGCGGTTTTGTTGCGGTCAAAACCGGTCAACGTGCTCAAAATCTGGTTTAGGACCAAACTTATCCGGTTTTGAGACTTGAGGGACCAGATGTATACCAAAAAAATTTGAGGGACCAAGTCTATACTTTGTGGGAACTTGAGGGACCAAAAACATACTTTTCTCCTTATAATAATAGCTATCAAGCTAGTCTGAAGATGGCCCCCTTCGAAGTGTTATATGGACGAAAGTGCCGAACCCCTCTGAACTGGTCAGAAACTGGGGAACGTCCACTCTTTGGTCTGGATATTATCCAACATGCCGAAGAACAAGTCCGCATTATTCGTGAGAATCTCAAGACTGCTCAGTCGCGTCAGAAGAGTCAGTATGACCGTCATCATAAAGACATGGTCTATCAACCTGGCGAAAAGGCTTATCTTCGAGTCACACCAATGAAGGGTGCTCACCGCTTCGGAATCAAGGGCAAACTAGCTCCTCGCTATATTGGCCCATTCACTATTCTGGAAAGGCGTGGAAAAGTGGCATACCAACTGGAGCTTCCGCCGAACCTTTCTCAGGTTCACGATGTGTTCCACGTGTCACAGCTCCGCCGTTGCTTCAAGGACCCAATCCGAGCAGTGGATCATGAAGTGCTCGAATTGCAGCAGGACCTC
Organism: Triticum aestivum; assembly: GCF_018294505.1. Classification (NCBI taxonomy): domain Eukaryota; kingdom Viridiplantae; phylum Streptophyta; class Magnoliopsida; order Poales; family Poaceae; genus Triticum; species Triticum aestivum. Next base: position 352,225,473 of record NC_057814.1, read on the forward strand.
TCCTATAAAGAGCATCCGGTCCGCATTCTCGACCAAGCTGAACGCCGCACACGTCACAAGGCGATCAAGTTCCTCAAAGTCCAGTGGTCGCACCATTCTGAAGATGCAGCCACCTGGGAACGCGAGGATCGCCTGCGTGATGAATACCCCGCACTGTTTCCTTCTACCTCCTAAATCTCGGCACGAGATTTCTTGTAGTGGAGGAGATTTGTAACGCCCAGATTATTAGGCTACAGTAAAACTCTCCTCATGATGCCATGTCATCTCTGTTACTGTTGCTAATCAAGTGTTAGTTCAAAACATTTCAAATTCAAAAAAATGAATTAGTGACAAACACCCAAAGTTTTCAAAAGTCAAAACAAAAATGTTCGGTGGGTGCCAAATATTGCACTAGTAATTATTGTGGAGAAAACATTTTTTTAGAAAGTGCCTAAGTATTTTAAAGTGAAATAAAACAAAAAAAGAAAAGAAAAGAAAAGAAAAGAAAAAGAACCTCTCCCCACTGGACCAGGCGGCCCAGCTCACAGGCCAGACCGGCCCACCTGGCCCAGCTGGCCAACCGCCGGCCCAGCCCCCCTGCCTCGTCTCCCTTCCCTGTTCCCGCGACACGGGTCAGAACAGGGGCGCGTCGCCACCGGACCCCCCTCGCCGGCGTCGAGGGGAGGATAAGGCCGCCACGCCCCCGCCTCCTCGATCCCGCCTCCCACTCGCCCCACTCTCGCCCTCGGTTCCTGTGCCTCTGCGCCTCCCCCCTCAGATCCACCTCTCTTCCCCCCTCGATCCCCACCGCAACTGAGCGCAGCCATGGCCTCGCCGCCGTAGAACTCGCGGCCACCGCCACCTCCGCGCCTCTCCGACGTGTCCGCTCGCTCCGCCTCCCTCGACTACGCCTCCCCGTCAAGCCGCAGGACGCCGGGCACCCTCGAACGCTGCTCCGGCCTCGTCCTCTTCCTCGGATCCCCGGCGCGTCTCCGATGAGAGCCGTCGACTCTGCAGCTCCTAAACCCCCCAAGGGCCTTTCGTGTGTGCCGCTCGGTGAGCCCCCGCTTCCTCCTCGATCTCGCGCGCCTCCTAGCTAGCTCGCCCGCCGTCGCCCGAGCGCGTTGCCGCCGACGAGCTCGGCGCCGTGGCCATGGTCGCCTTCACATGCGGCCGAGCGCCGCATCGTGCTCCTGGGGTTCCTAGGAGCCCAACGCGCCTGCGCACGCTCCCTCCCGTGCCTCCTAACGCCGTCCCCGATGAGCGCCCGAACGCATCACCGTGGAGCTCGCCGCCGGCAAGGCTCCGGTGACCTTTTGGTCACGGGCTCAACCCCGTTGCACTCCCCATGCCGCGTAGAAACCCCCCAGCCTCTCCGTTTGCTCGCTTGCGCGCCGCAACTCCGTTGTCGTCGAACACCCGTGCACGCCGCCACCTCCGCCACTCGCCGGCGCCGATTCTGGCCAAATCCGGCGATGCTACGGCCACCACTGGACGCGGCGCTGTGAGCTCGTTCGAACGCACCTAGCTCCGCTCCTCCCCGAGCCTCGTAGCGCGATTCCGGCCAACTCCGGCGAGGGGCCGCCGTTGTTTTGGTCGCCGGAGTCGCTCCGGCGCCGGCCGCCGACGTGGCCTGCCACTGGGGTCCAGCAGGGTCACTGCCTGGTGGCCCCAGGAGCCCGGTTGGCCCAGTTGACCGGGCCAACTGCTGACTGGGCTGCCCAGTGAGACTGACGTGCGGGTCCCACCTCTTTATCCTCTAATTAAACATTTTAATAATTAAAACTAATTAGTTTAGTTAATTAGACACTGACAGGTGGGCCCAGTAGTTTTACTAACTAAATTTAGATTAGTTTGAACTCTGTTTAACCCACTGTCTATGACAGGTGGGTCCCCCGTGTCAGTTTTGACCAGTCAACCGTACTGTTGACTGCTGATGTCACTCATACATCATGCTGATGTCATATTCCTTTTCTGTTAATTTAAGTAATTCCAGAAAATGATTAAATCTTTAGAAAATCATATAAAATAATCCGTAACTCGGATGAAAATACTTTCTACATGAAAGTTGCTCAGAACGACGAGACAAATCCGAATACGCACCCCGTTCGTCCGCCACACATCCCTAACCTATCGAACTCGCAACTTTCCCCTCCGGTTCATCTCTTCGAAAACGCGAAACACCGGGAATACTTTCCCGGATGTTTCCCCCCTTCGCCAGTATCACCTACTACCGCGATTGGGCCCCACTAACAACGCTCATTGTCATGTCATGCATCGTCATGCATATGTTTGCATTATATTTATTGTTTCTTCCCCCTCTTCTCTCGCTAGACTCCGATACCGACGCTGCTGCTGCCCAGTTCAACTCCGGAGCTGACGATCCCTCCTACTTGCCAGAGCAACCAGGCAAGCCCCCCCCCCTTGATCACCAGATATCGCCTATCCTTCTCTATACTCTTGCATTATAGTAGTGTAGCATGTTACTGTTTTTCGTTAATCCTATTCTGCTGCATAGCCTGTCTTTGCCACTACTGTTGTTACCTTTACCTGCAATCCTACATGCTTAGTATAGGATGCTAGTTTTCCATCAGTGGCCCTACATTCTTGTCCGTCTGCTGTGCTATACTATCGGGCCGTGATCACTTGGGCGGTGATCACGGGTATATACTTATATACTCTATGCATGATACCTGTGGTGACTAAAGTCGGGTCGGCTCATAGGAGTACCCGCGAGTGGATCTTGTGGCGGAGCGACAGGGCAGGTTGAGACCACCTAGGCGAGAGGTGGGGCTGGCCCTGGACGGCGTCCGCGGTTACTTCAAAATAACACGCTTAACGAGTTCTTGGTATTTGATCTGAGTCTGGCCATTTGGTCTATACGCACTAACCAACTACGCGGGAACAGTTATGGGCACTCGACGTCGTGGTATTAGCCGAAGCCTTCGCGACGTCAGCGACTGAGCAGCGCGCGCCAGATTGGACTGGAATGCCTGCTAGGCTAGGTCTGCTTTCGGCCGCGTTCGCAATGTGCAGGTGTGCAATGGGCGATGGGCCCAGACCCCTGCGCCATAGGATTTAGACCGGCGTGCTCACCTCTCTATTGTGCCTAGGTGGGGCTGCGACGTGTTGATCTTCCGAGGCCGGGCATGACCCAGAAAAGTGTGTCTAGCCAAATGGGATCGAGCGTGTTGGGTTATGTGGTGCACCCATGCAGGGAAGTTTATCTATTCGAATAGCCGTGTCCCTCGGTAAAAGGACGACCCGGAGTTGTACCTTGACCTTATGACAACTAGAACCGGATACTTAATAAAACACACCCTTCCAAGTGCCAGATATAGCCCAGTGATCGCTCTCTAACAGGGCGACGAGGAAGGGATCGCCGGGTAGGATTATGCTATGCGATGCTACTTGGAGGACTTCAATCTACTCTCTTCTACATGCTGCAAGATGGAGGCTGCCAGAAGCGTAGTCTTCGACAGGACTAGCTATCCCCCTTATTTTGGCATTCTGCAGTTCAGTCCACCGATATGGCCCTTTACACATATACCCATGCATATGTAGTGTAGCTCCTTGCTTGCGAGTACTTTGGATGAGTACTCACGGTTGCTTTTCTCCCTCTTTTCCCCCTTTCCTTTCTACCTGGTTGCATACAACGATCTGGGTCGCTACTGTCTCTAGTCGTCGATGGATTGCAGGGCGGTGAAATCCTCCAGCTCCTTCAATTCCTCATGACTTTGCTTGAAAGCAGCCACGGATTCCTCCACCTCCTGCTCGCGCTCAATCCGGAGCTTCCTCAAGCCACCCATCAGTTCCTCGACGACCTCTTTCAGCGTCATCTCCGAGGCACTGCTCTACTCATGCAGCATCTTCCAGCCGGCAGCCTCCTCCTCCTTCTCGGCGACCAACTTGAGGAGCTTCGCATTGTCATCCATGAGTTGCTCGACGAGGCCGGTCGCCTTGTCAACCGAGGCATCGCTGATCTTGAGCAGCTTCATCAAGCCGTCGACCAGCTCCTGCTACGTAGTGACGCCAGCGAGAATGTTGTCGTCGCCGGCGAAGGACTTCAGGAACGCCGTCTGGTCGCGATGGCCGACGCCGCGAATGCGCATGTGAGAGCCCTCGCGTGCCCGTGAGAGCTCGTTCGAGGGCTCCGCGGTGCGCCGGGACATCTCTGTTGCGGTTGCGGCTTCGTGGCGGGACCTCTCTAGTGCTTCGGCGGCCTTGGTCTTTGCTGCCTGGTTATATGTCCACCCTAAACTCCTCCTACCGGTCATGGCGGAACGACTTGACAGAAAAAACCAGTTTTGTGGGTGATGAGGAGAGGAATTGTGAAGTAATTTTCGAGTGGGTAGTTTTTATAGCCCGGTGCTAAGTGTGAACACATATTAGTTTGATAAGTGTGAACAGATTTGCAATTACTTATTGCGTAGTAATCAGCAAAATGTGACGAGAAACAAGGTTAATATTTATTGATGGCAGAAGGTTGACCACGTGGTTGCTCTCCATTGAGGCAGCCGCGGCGCGCTCCACTCTGGCGTCCCTGCGCGCGCTCTGCTCGCCGTTGAGGCAAAGTTACAATGGCAACTGTTAATAATTCTTAATAATTTTCTTACATATTAAGGATAATTTAAAATGCCAAATGCGGCAAGGCCCAGAACACTCACGACCTACATATGCATACAATTATAATAGCATATAAGCTAAAAGGCTGAGTTGGCGGCCTTCCGACGATGGTCTTCTTGGACTCCATGATCAGCATAGCACCCTTGCGGCCGTTCACTCCGAGTGACCTGACCCGCCTCCGCCTACGGAGCTGCTCGCGCTCGGAGGCTCTTGGGGCTGCTGGGCCTCTTCCAAAAGAGCTTGACAACGTGCAATCATGCGCATGACAACTCGACGACTGCTCCATTTCCATGTCTCTGGCCTGGTAGCAAATTTCGTCGATCACCTACATCCTCAAGATATCACGTTGGCGATGTTCTACTTCATCGGGGACATCAACTCCGCCAAGGATGCGCTCGAGCCTGGCCACCACATCATCGGGATTGAGGTTGACACGGCCGCCGCGGGCAATGATGAAGCCATAGGCTTCCTTTGTCTTGACTCTTGACTGAATCATAGAGGTCCTCTGCCCATTCCTTGCGGGGCATCAGGCTCTCGATGAGCACTGGTGACGGCGGCTCTTCGGGTGGGTCGTCGATCATGCCGCCGAGCAGCTCTGGATCTTTTGCATGGTGGATGGCAAACTGCTCATCACACCTCCTCTGCAATATGTCGATTGTGCTCCCAAGGACTGTGACACCGATATCGCTCCCGATGGGCCATGGTGCCTGCATCGGCCGATGAAGCTCTTGCTCCCTGACCTGCTCCGGCTCGTTCTCCTCGCCGAAGATGTAACGCAGGTAGGCGTTGACGTTGAAGCTTTGGTCGTTGCCTGGCATGCTTGGAATAACTAATTGTAGATGGGTGAGGACTAGATCTTCGTAGAGTGTCGCGGCGGTGCGTTGCCGCCTGGGTTATATGCAGCAAGCCGTTAGCTGGTGGCGGGAAACCGATGAGGGAATAGGCATGGATTTTACAATTCATCCATGTGGAGCGCGGGAAGCATTCGCTGGAGCGCGGGAAGACTAAGTGGAGCACACACACAACCCGAATACCGTATCCGGTGCCACATGTTATTTATCACACAAGTGTTAACATAGGAAACGTATATGTAACTTACTAATCATCGCACATGAGTACTCGTAGACGCATCGTGTGCGATACTCCTAGCCACCGCAAGCAACTAGTTTGCATTTTTCAAAGTTTTTTGTACACACAGAATCGCACACGAACTAACTGTATTAACCGTCTGTGTTGTAATTTCTCATCGCAAACAGTTCATCCGAGTCGGCTGTTTGCCACGTATCACACACATCTTGTTAAGTTGAACCGTTTCTGTTGCGTTCGCTAATCGAAAATAGTACGTCCGAGTGAACCATATGCCCTATATCACACACACCTTGATCTGGCTAACCGTTCATGTTGCACTCCCTAATAGAAAACGGTTCATCGGAGGGAACTGTATGCCATATATCGCACACACATTGATATGGCTGCCTGTTCTATTGTTCTGCCTCATCACAAACAGTTCGAACGGGTTAACCGTGTGGCCTGAATCGCACACGCAACTAAAATCTGAATCGTGTTTGATGGCTTCGCCATCACAAACGTTTTGCATCTTTTTTGACGGTTTTCATACACCACTGTTTGCGATTATTGCATCGCACACAGTTTCTCGAAGGGTCTCTGATATATGCACATAAAATCCCAATCACACATATGCAGATCTTCAATTGTAATTAGCATACACGATGCTGGGTCAGTGGAGAAGCATCCCTGTCACATACTGCCTGATTAGTCATTAGAGTAAATCAGTAAATCTCTTTGATTGAAATGCATACATGCCTTTAAGTAACTCTGAACAAAGAAAAAAAGAATTGCTTGTTGTCGTGCGTGGGGTGGTTAAAAGTAGGAGGTTAATGGAACCATTAGAGTCGTAGGCTCATAGTCATGCCGAGGCTGCCATCTAGCCGGCAACGCAGTCGGCACCTTCTCTACAAATGGACGAAGGTTTTGCATGAAGTTTGAAGTGGGAGGACAGAGGTCCAGTGACTCTAGGCGTGCGGAGATCGGCATCTAGCTTGCCTAGCGGATCCATATGTGTGTCCACGAGAGGAAACGGGACAACACCTAATAGCAAGCTTTGTACGTTGCAACTTTCAAGCTAACATCCTTATCAAAAATCCATCAACTTGCTTGTTTCAGTTGTTCATGGACCGATTGATCCAGGCTGGGAACAGGTCGCCAATGGGGTTGACCGCGCTGGTCTCCCAATGAGAGAGTTGCGTCTCCTGGCCGTCGGGCGGTAGACTGGGAGATCGCCCATGAGCTCCCGCTAGCACTAGCCAGACCGAAGCAAGCAGAGCATGATTCACCTACAAGCTTACTGTCTCGTCGTCAACTAATCGGTGGCAAATCAGAAAGTACAAGTTTAGAATGATCAAAAGGAGCAGCAATAACACTTCTTCTCTCCATTAAATACAACTAAAAATCCCTTCGTTATGAGATTCTCTCCTTTTACCATAAAAAATCTTCTCCTTTTCTATTTTCTGTCAAATCCGTCGCTCCTTATCCACGGACAACAAAGCAACAACGAGATGCAGACGAGGGCGGCAGCGTCACCAGGAACACAGGGAGGTGCGGCTAGGGGGAGGAGGTGTGCGAGGTAGGGAGAGTGGCGGCTGGGCAACCCCCATCGGGCAACGGGAAGGAGAGGAATCCAGAAATCAAACCTAGAACCGCTGACAGGAGCCACCGCCGGACCAGTAGCAGGAAGCCGCGCCGTCCCTACTCTGCCTTCTCTTCTTTCCATCTCACCTTCTCTCTCTCCCTCGTCTCTTCTTCCCAGGAGACCAAGCCGCCATGGCCATGGAGCGTCGCCGCCGCCGGCCTCCTCACCGCCGCACTGAATCCTGACCTGATCCACCTCACCTCAATGTCCGCCACTTCCCCGCCATTCCCCACCTCCCGGAGCCCTACCGCCGTCGTCCTGCATCCCGATTAGATCTGGAGCATCGCCGCTCGATCTAAACGTGCAGAGAGGGTTGACAAAAAAGTATCGAACCATTTTTTTCTTTACTTACCAAGGACTGCGGGTTAAAATAGCCAAAACATAGGGACCTTTTCATAAAAATGGTGCGGCGATGAACCCGATAGATTCAATGCGTGCTTTATTAGTAGGTAAAGATATTGGATGTTATATATGCAATTATATATCATTTTTTGGGACTAACCTGTTAACTTAGTGCCAAGTGCGAGTTGTTGTTTTCTTGCCTGTTTTTGGTTTTCCAGAATATCAGTACTAATTGAAGTCCAATTGCCACGAAACTTTTGGGAGATTTTTTTCTTGACATAAGAGACCCTCGAAGCTTTGGGAGAGGGCCAGAAGATGAAGGAGTAGCCCACAAGGCACCAGGGCGCGCTGGGCACACCCTGGTGCCTTATGGGCCCACGTGCATCCATTTGACTTAATTCCCCCTCTATAAATTCTCTAAAATCGGGAAACCAACTAGAGCCACCCAAAATACTTTTTTCACCATCGCAAACTTCTGTTCTCGCGAGATCCCATCTGGAGGCCTTTTTCGGTACTCTGCCAGAGGGGGAATCGACCATGGAGGGGCTCTACATCAACCTTGCTGCCCTTCCGATGATGTGTGAGTAGTTTACCACACACCTACGGGTCCATACTTAGTTTCTAGATGACTTCTTCTCTCTCTCTCTTTGATCTTCAATACAATGTTCTCCTTCATGTTCTTGGAGATCTATTCAATGTAATCACTTTTTGCGGTGTGTTGTTGGGATCCGATGAATTGTGAGTTTATGATCAGATTATCCATGAATATTATTTGAGTCTTCTCTGAACTCTTTTATGCATGATTATTATAGCTTTATATTTCTCTCCAATCTATTGATTTGGTTTGGCCAACTAGATTGATTCTTCTTGCAATGGGAGAGGTTCTTTGTAATGGGTTCAATCTTGCGGTGATCTATATCCGAGTGGCACAAAGGGACAAGACATGTATTTGTATTGTTACCATTAAGGATAAAAAGATGACGTTTATTCACGCGCAAGTTTACTTTGTCTACATCATGTCATCTTGCTTAGGGCGTTACTCCGTTCTTTATGAACTTAATACTCTAGATGCATGCTGGATAGCGGTCGATGTATGAAGTAATAGTAGTAGATGCAGGCAGGAGTCGGTCTACTTGTCTCAGACGTGATGCCTCTATACATGATCATTGCCTTGGATATCGTCATGATTATTATCTTTTTAATCAATTGCCCAACAGTGATTTGTTTACCCACCGTATGCTATTTTCAAGAGAGAAGCCTCTAGTGAAAACTATGGCCACCGGATCTTATTTTTATCATATATTAAAATCCAAAAATACCTTCCTGCGATTTTATTTACTTTGTTTTATTTTGTGTTTTATTTATCTATCTATCACTATGAGATTTGATCCTTGCAATTAACAACCGAGGGATTGCCAACCCCTTGTTCGCGTTGGGTGCAAGTATTTGTTATTTTGTGTGTAGGTACTGCTAACGAGGTGTTGCTTGGTTCTCCTATTGGAATTATAGCCTTGGTCCTTAACTGAGGGAAATACTTATCTCTATTGTACTACATCATCCTCTCCTCTTCGGGGAAATCTCAACGCAGCTCACAAGTGCTAGGAAGAATTTATGGCGCCATTGTCGGGGAGACATGTGCTACTTCTTGAGCTTGCGTTGATTTTTCCCTTGAAAAGGAAAGGGTGATGCAGCAAAGTAGATATAAGTATTTCCCTCAGTTAAGAACCAAGGTATCAATCTAGTAGGAGGCACAAGCAAGTCTCCAATATATGCACCTGCACAAACTAACAAACACTTGCACACAACGCGAAAAAGAGGGTTGTCAATCCCTTCACGGCCACGAACAAGAGTGAGATCTAATAGAGATAGGTATAAAAGATAAATAAAAGAGAAAACTAAAGTAAATATAAATAAATTGCAACAAGGTATTTTGGGGTGTTTTGGTTTATAGATTTTAAAATATATGATGGAAAATAGACCCGGGGCCATAGGTTTCACTAGAGACTTCTCTTTGAAGAAAACATACGATGGGTAAACAAATTACTGTTGAGCAATTGATAGAAAAGCGCATAATTATGACGATATGTAAGGCAATGATCATGAATATAGGCATCACGTCTGTGACAAGTAGACCGACTCCTGCCTGCATCTACTACTATTACTCCACACATCGACCGCTATCCAGCATGCATCTATAGTATTAAGTTCATAAGAAAAGAGTAACGCCTTAAGCAAGATGACATGATGTAGAGGGATAAACTCAAACAATATGATATAAACCCCATCCTTTTATCCTTGATGGCAACAATATAATACGTGCCTCGCTACCCCTTCTGTCACTAGGTGAGGACACCGCAAGATTGAACCCAAAACTAAGCACCTCTCCCATTGCAAGAAAAACCAATCTAATTGGCCAAACCAAACCGATAATTCAAAGAGAAATACAAAGATATCTTAATCATGCATGAAAGAGTTCAGAGAAGACTCAAATAGTATCCATCTATAATCTGATCATAAATCCACAATTCATTGGATCTCAACAAACGCACCACAAAAGAAGATTACATCGAATAGAACTCCAAGAACATCGAGGAGAACATTGTATTGAAGATCAAAGAGAGAGAAGAAGCCATCTAGCTACTATCTATGGACCCTTAGGTTCGTGGTAAACTACTCACGCTTCATCGGAAGGGTAGCAAGGTTGATGTAGAGGCCCTCCGTGATCGAATCCCCCTTCGGCGGAGTGCCGGAAAAGGCCCTAAGATGGGATCTCACGAGAACAAAAGCTTGCGGCGGCGGAAAAGTATTTTTGGTGTGCCCTCTGGTACCGGGGGAATATTTGAGGATTTATAGTGCAGAGATTAGGTAAAGACGGTCCAGGAGCTCCCTCGGGGCACCCCCCATGGCTTGTGGTCGCCTCGTGGGTCTTCTGGCCTCCTCTCCAAGTCTCGTGGGTTTCTTCTGGTCCAAGAAAAATCACCGTAAAGTTTTATTCCGTTTGGACTCCGTTTGTGAAAGTGCAACTAATCCCCGAGTGGTTTTGGTAATTCATAACAACATATAGCTCATTGAACTAATATCCATTCAAGTTTAATATTTCAGAAAGTTCAATGAATGGCATGGCAAGGACTAGAAATGTGGACCCCTCAAAATGCTAAGGAACATATTGGCAAAAGTTCAAGACTCTTCATTTATATTACAGTGATCCAAGATCACATTGAGTCCATAGGAAAGCCAATACTATAAAAAGGGGATGAGGTGTTGCTTAATGGTCTACTTGCTCAAAATGCTTAGTGATATTGCTCCAAAGCCCTCAATAATTTCTCATTTCCAAATATGTCCAAAACTCAAAGTCAAACTCGGCCCCATCGAAATCTCCTATCCGACGCCACCGAGTTCATTTGACATAGCCACTGCTAGAAACCTTAGACACTTCGGTCACACCGATACGGATCTCGGTCTCACCGAGATGGCCTTGGAAACTCTCTATTGCTTGTTGCAATTATTTTGGTCTCACCGAAATGTGTGATCGGTCCCACCGAGTTTGCTTGACATCCTCTCTATTGCCTTATTGCTTCACTTCGGTCTAACCGAGTTGATGCAATCGGTGCCACCGAGTTGATGTTTGCCCTAACCCTAGCATATCGGTCCCACCGAGTTGTTCTCGTTGGTCCCATCGAGATTCCTAATGTTCACATTTTGAACTAAACCGGTCTCACCGAGTTGGGTCAAATGTGTGTAACAGTTGGATTTTGTGTGGAGGCTATATATACCCCTCCACCCCCTTCTCCATTTGTGAGAGAGCCATCAGAATGTGCCTACACTTCCAGCCTACATTTTCTGAGAGACAACCACCTACTCATGTGTTGAGATCAAGACATTCCAATCCAACCACAATAATCTTGATTTCTAGCCTTCTCCAAGTTGCTTTCCACTCAAATCATCTTTCCACCATATCAAAATCTGTGTGAGAGAGAGTTGAGTGTTGGGGAGACTATCATTTGAAGCACAAAGAGCAAGGAGTTCATCATCAACACAACATCTATTACCATTTGGAGAGTGGTGTCTCCTAGATTGGTTAGGTGTCACTTGGGAGCCTCCGACAAGATTGTGGAGTTGATCCAAGAAGTTTGTAAGGGCAAGGAGATCGCCTACTTCGTGAAGATCTACCCTAGTGAGGAAAGTCCTTCATGGGCGATGGCCATGGTGGGATAGACAAGGTTGCTTCTTCTTGGACCCTTCGTGGGTGGAACCCTCCATGGACTCGCACAACCGTTACCCTTCATGGGTTGAAGTCTCCATCAACGTGGACGTACAATAGCACCACCTATCGGAACCACGCCAAAATCTCTGTGTCATCACTGCGTTTGCACTCTCCAAACCCTTCCCTTTACCTTCATATGCAATGTTTTACTTTCCGCTGCTACACTCTTAGAATTGTATGTGTAGGTTGATTGCTTGACTTGGGCTAAGTTGCTAAAATCTGCCCATAGCTAAAATTGGGAAAAAGTTAGATTTTTATTTGGTCAAGTAGTCTAATCACCCCCCTCTAGACCTACTTTCGATCCTACAAGTGGTATAAGAGCTTTGATCTCCATTTGCCTTGATTTCCATAGATTTGGTGATCATAGCCTTGGTTTTACAACCTAGGAGAGTATGGCGTCTAGCGAGGGAAATTATCACCGTAGAGGTCCTTACTTGATGGTACTAATTTTGCTAGTTGGAAGCATAAGATGAAAATGCATATTCTTGGTCATAACCCCGCTGTTTGGGCTATTGTACGCATTGTCTTGCAAGGTGATTTCTTCGAGGATGGAAAAGAACCGGATCATGAGGCGTCCGCGGAAGAAATGAAGATGTTGCAATACAATTCTCAAGCTTGCGATATTCTCTTCAACGGATTGTGCCCCGAAGTATTCAACAAAATCAGCCACCTTGAGAATGCAAAGGAAATTTGGGATACTTTGGTTGATATGCACGAAGGTACCGAGTCCGTCAAGGAATCCAAATTGGATGTGCTTCAAAGTCAACTTGACAATTTCAAGATGAAGGATGGTGAAGGAGTTGCTGAGATGTACTCTAGGCTTGCTCTCATCACAAATGAGATTGCTGGCTTGGGAAGCGAAGAGATGACCGACAAATTCATCATCAAGAAGATCCTAAGAGCCTTGGATGGAAAATATGATACCGTGTGCACCTTGATCCAAATGATGCGCAATTACAAAGATCTCAAGCCCACAGAAGTCATTGGTAGAATTGTTGCTCATGAGATGTCACTCAAGGATAAGGAAGAGCTCCACAACAAGTCTAGTGGTGCTTACAAAGCTTCAAGTGATGCTTCTCCAACATCAAGTGAGAAACAAATCCTCAATGGTGAAGAACTTCAACAAATTCTACAAGACTAGAAGAAAAGAGAGAAGCTCCAAGTCAAGATCCTACAATGACAAAAGATCTTCTAGTCGTGATCGTAATTGCTACAATTGTGGAAGACCCGGACACTGCCCAAATGAGTGTAAGACTCCCTACAAGAAAAGATAAGATTCACCAAAAAGGAGGAGTAAAAGAGATGGATCACCTCCAAGAGAGAGAAGGAGTAGAGATGATCGTTATGAGCGAAGACCCTCTCGAAGAAGCAAGGATTCAGAAAGGAAGGACATGTTATCAAAGAGCTACACAAGACGAAGACATCAAGCTCACGTTGGTGAATGGGTATCCGGTTCCGACTCCGACAACTACTCCGAGAGAAGCTATCACTCCGACTCTGAATATAATCAAGATGAAGGTGTTGCTGGTCTTGCACTTGTGTCATCCAACTCCTACGACATATTTGACTCACCAAATGAAGGAATTGGAAGATGCTTCATGGCTAAAGGCCCTAAGGTATCACATCCCGAATATGTTGATTTCAATAGTGATGAAGATGATTTTCTAGGTGATGATGATTAACTTATTGACAACACTAGTGATGAAAACTTTGATGAAATTGCTATTAATCATGCTAATCAAGATGAACGAACGACAATGATAAGAAGGATATTGAGCATCTAACTAAAGAACTAAACACTCTTAAGTTAGCTCATGAAACAACTCTAGAGTATTATAGAGAGCTTCTAAGAACTCATGAGAAGCTACGCTTCGAGAAGCTAAATTTAGAGCAAGAGCATGGGTTCCTAAAAGCAATCAATGATGATCTTTGAAAGAAGAGTTCTTCTTACATTACCAAACGTCTCCTCTTGTCCACTTATATGCCACAAGTAAAATCTAGCAATAAGAATAAGGAGTCTTCCTCTAGTAGTAACAATAATCATGTTAAATCTAATATTGTTGCTTCTAGTAGTTCTCTTGATTCGACTAATGATTATCTTAGCCAAGTCATGCTTGAGCAAGAAAATAGCTTATTGAAGGAATTATAGAGAAAGGTGTTTGCAAGAGCCTTGCCGGAAGCAAGCAATTTGAGGAAATTGTACGCAAGCAAGGAAGGCACCGGAAGAATCAAGGTATTGATTTTGAACGAAAGTTCAATGCCAATGGAGTTGAGTGGGAAGAAGATCAATACCCCAAGACGAAGTTTGTTCCTCAACAAGAGAAGTATGATCCCACTTCTTTCAAAGGAACACAAGCTCAAGATGATCTTCCACCACAAGACAACAAGCTAAAAGGCAAGGACAAGCTTCAAGAAGAGTTTGACTCATCTGAAGAAGCTCCTAAGGCCATGGTCAAGTGGGTTCCCAAGACTACATCAAGTTCCACTACATCAAGTATGACTACAACTCCAAGGATTCCCATCAAGTTGATGTGGATCCCAAAAAGGAAGAACTAGAGAGTTCTTGAGGGTGACTCTGCCAACATACTTCACTCACTTTCATATTGGCAAGGACAAGTGCAATCAACTTTCATATCTTGCATTAGTTCATGGAGTCACAAACCCTCTTGTTGGTAAGACAAGGGACAAGGTAACCTGATGCTTTCATGGACATCATCACATGTGTGTTTCACTCTATGTCTATGGATATCCTTGTATGTTCCTTGTGGGACTAACCCGTGTAGGTATTGAAAGTGCAAAACACTCCAATGGATTGCTCCAAATAATCTACACCAACTTTGAGCATCCACATCTTCAACATCTACATGAAGTCATCATCGACAAAACCCAAGGTTAGTTCATCCCTCTTAGTGGGGATATCACATTTAGGGGGAGCTTTACTCTAAGAATTGAGCTAAAGCAACTCTAAAGATGTGAACACAACAATGCTTTATGTAAAAGTGTGTTAGTGCAACAAACCCTGGGTCTGTTGCCGAGACCGTGCATAGGCCTAAGATCAAGACTGCAACATCCAAGACCAGACTAAGCCAAAGAGATAAGCTCTTTGGAGACTCAGAGTGCAGATCAAGAAGACCAAGTCAAGCTAAAGGAGCAAGACACCACTAAGGGAAAACCTCCCTTGCCGGGCAGGCGAGCCTGGCGAGGTCAAGGTTACCCCCAAAGACAAGCCTCAAGCCCGTCTCGGCAGGCCTGCCAGGCACTACGGAGGCAAGCTACCCCGCCAAGGCTTCACCGCTCCACCTCACAGCGACACAAGTCATCGATAGGTGCGGTGTCAAGCCACCAAGTGAATAAGTGGAAGTTTCTTGCCACATGGCAACCACTTCCTATGGAAATCACCTCCAAATGACACCCGTCCAAAGACGTGTCATGCAGGCAGGAGAGAAGGTGGCCAGAACAACCCGACAAGGCTTGCAGGGCAGGCCATGATGTGACACTAAGCGGCGCATTTAATGCGCTCCGCCCTGTTTGCAGAGTTAGGTATGATAGCACTATTTGCTATCTAATCAGTACACAATGACTGATTTGCCACTCTGGTGACACCTTGATCTATAAAAGAAGGCCCATGGCAACAACAGAAAGGATTCCGACCCTTGTACACTGGTAAGCGCGTAGCTGCTCTCGCCCCGAGGCAACCCTTCCGGGCAAGAGTGCTGCGCTTCCACCACAATCAACCATCAATCCACCAAAGCAGGAGTAGGGTTTTACGCCTCGTGGCGGCCCGAACCAGGGTAAAATTGCCCGTGTGATCTCTGCCGTGCTGCGCGGAGTTCTTCGCTCTTTGTGCAATGTGCTCATCCCCCTGCTGAACCACAAGGGGTTGATGGCCCATAGGTGGTCGTGGTTTCCCACGACATCTTTGACGCGCCGGGTAGGGGGAAGCGCTTGCACGAACCCAAGAAGCATACGTAGCACATCATCTTCATCGTTTTCTTCATCGACGGCTCCATCGTTCATGGCGCCTAATAAGAAGCCTGGTGCCACAGCTCACTCGTCCACCTCGAAGGCCCCGCCGCACGCGACCACCGACGCCGCGGGGTCTACGGGGACGCCTGGGATGTGGACGCTGCGGGGGATGTGGTCGATGCAGGTGTCGTCGTCACCACCTTCCCTATTGCCAAACGGGAGCAGGAGGCACCGGAGAAGGACAAGTCTAACAACATCCCAGCAGCCACGCTCCACGAGGTACGGGTGGAGAGATCATTCCGTCTGCACCTCTCCGCCCAGCCGAAGGGCATAGCCATAGCGGCGATACTCGCTCTGGGGCGAATCGCAATCCTCCGGCCACCTCCGTTGTGGGCACGGCCACATGGCAGGCACCACCCCTAGAGCGAGCTGACCCAGCCAATGCACTAAACTGAGCCACTGGTCCTCAAGCGCCTCCACCTTGTCACCACGCCATCCTGGCGGCTGGCTCACAATGACGAGAGCACGACGCGACCACTATCGGCACCATCAGGAGTCAGGCGACCTTACGATCTTCATCGTCATCCATGCCAAGCACCGCTTCGGAGGCCATGGCGCGGGCCCAGCTATTGTTGAGATTGCCATCAGCAGCTGATCAGATGGATGAGTGGAGATACACCATTCAGAGCCTGATTGGTTTCGCCGAGGCGGGAGGATCGCAGCGAGCTGGCCTTCCACGGCCTCCCCAGGCAACGACAACGGCCCACGCTGCTGGCCGTGCGGAAGGGGCCACCCCCACGATGCAATCCCCACGCGGCAACCAGCACGGGAGCCACATGATCAAGCACCCGACGACGTTTCGATGGCTTTATCCGATCCTCGAGAACGTCAAGGCCAACGACGAGTCCTGGAGGACAGGCAAAGGGAAGGCGCGTGCGTCACCATCGAGCAACGCCGCGACACCCACCGCCAGCCCGATAGGCGCGGTGGCCCCGACGTCGACGAGCCCGCACTCCACGAAGGTGGGTACCTGCCTTTCGAGGCTGGGTTCTCCGCCTTCACCCGTGAGTTGCGGAAAGTTTGTTGGCTATCCACTCGCATGTTCAAGCCAGAAATACCAAAGAAGTATGATGGGAGACTGAACTCGGCAGAATTCTTGAGCATCTACACCATCGCTGTTCAAGCTGCCGGGGGAAGATACGAGAAGGTGTTCACCAACTACTTCCCTTTGGCGCCCAAGCCAAATGTGAGGTCTTGGCTGATGCACCTGCCCGAGAACTCCATTTGACCTGGGATGACCTGTGCCATGAGTTCATTGGCGCCTTCACGGGCGGCCATCAAGAACCAAGGCAGCCCAGCGATTTGCAGCTCCTCCCACAGAAGGAAGGAGAGACTCTGCGGAAGTACATGCAGAGGTTCAGCCGAGTGCACGGAACATTCCAGACATCCACCCGGCAGCTGTGATAGCTGCATTCTAGTCCAACATGCGCAATCGTCGGATATGTTCCAAGATGAATGTTCGATTGCCCAAGACTGTGAAGGAGCTTTACACTCTAGTGGATAAGTGTGCTCGGGTAGAGGAGGGGAGGTGGCTCCTCGGAGAAGAGGATGGTGTCGACGTCGACTCAGAGGATGACGACGGGGCGACCAGCCAGAGGAAGAAGAACAAGAAGCACAATAAAAGGCTCAAGGATAAGGCAGTGATGACCGTTGAAGGATCGGACACGCCTAGTACCGACAAGAAGGCCAAGACCGAAGCTCCCGGCAAGGAAGTTGCCGGGTGCACTGATTGCCAGGAAGCTGTGGCTACCGAGAAGGCTTGGAAAGGTGATGGGCCGTACTATAAGATCCATCAGACCAAGGGCCACGATCTCCAGGAATGTCATCAGGTTGAGTAGCTCGTCAAGAAGCAGAGGGTTGAATATGAGAAGCGTGATAAGGAGAAAGGTCAGAGTGGCACTGGCGGGAAGGGCCGTGGCGACGGAGCAAGTCACCCCGGCAAGACTCCTCAGAATCAAGGAAAACCCGCCAGAGGCCGTGAGAAGGAGGATTGCAATGATGAGAGTGATGGACGAGATGAAGAGGAAACCAGCGAGCAGGAATTCCAGAAAGCCACTGACGCCATGTGCATTGACGGGGGTGCATCTCTGCACTCCTCACACCGCAACTTAAACAGTGGGCGCATGAAGTCAATGTCATGGAGCCAGCAGTAGATTCTCGAAGGCCGCTCAAGTGGTCCCGCATGCCCATCATCTTCGACGAAGAGGACTACCCTGACCGCACCACCGCGTAGGGTGCTTGCCGTTGTTGGTCTCACCAACAATCCGCAACCTCAAAGTCACAAAGATGTTGGTTGACGGCGGGGCCGGGTTGAATCTGATTTCTCCAAAGGTCATCAGCAAACTTTAGATAGCAGAGGAAGAGCTCAAGGTTACTAGTACTTTTCAAGGAATCAACCCTGGAAGGAGTCGTCCTAAGGGGAAGATCATGTTGCCGGTGACATTCGGGGGAGAGTTGAATTACCAGACTGAGAAGATCATGTTTGATGTGGTCGACCTCCCCCTGCCATACAATGGAATCCTTGGTCGCCCAGCTCTGGCCAAATTCATGGCGGCAGCCCACTATGCCTACAACACCTTGAAGATGCCAGGGCCGATAAGCATCATTTCCATTCCATGAGGCGAGAAGGATGCAATCATTTGCGTAGACAAGATGTACCGGGAAGCAGTCGCGGCAGAGGCCGCTGAAGCCACTGTTCCGACCAAGGAAAGTAAAGGAAAGAAGAGAGCTAACAAGGACGCCAGCAAGGAATCCAAGAAGCGTACCTCCTCGGAGTATGCTACGCCTGTTGATGACTTGCCGGAGAGTTCCAATAGCAAGAGATCCAAGGCTGCTGCACCCGCTGTGAAAAAGGTCCCGGCAGGGCTGGCTGGCGCTGATGGTACCTTAACTATCAGTGCCACCCTCGATGAAAAATAGGAAAGCGCACTCGTTGCCTTCCTGCGGGCGAATGTCGATATGTTTGCCTGGCAACCATCTGATATCCCCGGTGTTCCCAGGGAGGTAATCGAGCACCACCTTGCTACCTGCCCTCATGCCCGACCCGTCAAGCAGAAGGTCCAAAAATAAGCTTTGGAACGACAACAGTTCATTGCCGAGGAGATCAAGAAACTTGAGGCAGCTGGTCTCGTCAGAGGAGTACTACATCCAACGTGGTTAGCAAATCCTGTGGTGGTATGCAAGGCTAATGGGATGGAGGCTTTGCATAGATTTTACGGATATGAACAAGGCTTGCCCGAAGGACCCATTTCCCTTGCTGCACATCGACCAGATTGTCGATTCAACCTCTGGGTGTGACTTGCTCTCTTTTCTGGATGCATACACTGGATACCATCAGATCTTTATGTCCAAGGAAGAGGAAGAGAGGACCACATTCATCACCCCGTGTGGCACATACTGCTTTGTACGAATGCCCTTCGGGTTGAAGAGCGCCGGATCCACCTTTGCAAGGGCAGTTCAGATTGGCTTTGAGTCTCAGCTGCACAGAAACATTGAAGCTTACATGGATGATATTGTGGTCAAGAACAAGGACATATCAACCGTCATTCAGGATTTGGAAGAGACGTTTGCTAATCTGCGCAAGATCAACTTGAAGCTGAACCCGGAGAAGTCTGTGTTTGGCATTCCTTTCGGAAAGCTACTTGGCTTCTTTGTGTCCCATCGAGGGATAGAGGCCAACCCCGACAAGATCAAGGCTATCGAGCAGATTCAAGCACCCAAGACAGTTAAGGACGTGAGGTGTTTGACTAGATGTGTTGTCGCTCTTAGCAGATTAATTTCCAAAACTGCCGAGCGTGCCTTGCCGTTCTTCAAAATCTTGAAGAAGTCAGGACCCGTGGAGTGGACCCCAGAGGCAGACGCTTGTCGGTGTACAAAAGTAGGGTCTCTCCTTTTGACCCCTTTACTTGTGCACGGGCAGTCAGAGCCGCGCGCCGTGACCATACTTAGCAGGGCAGAGGAGGGAAGCCGGAGAGAAGCCGAAGCACAAGACAACAAAGACAGCGCCAAGATCAGAAACACAAAGAGCAAGAGGGCGAGGTGGACCCCCCGGCAAGACCCTTGCCAGGGCGGCCTCCGCGGCCCCGGGAAAAGCCTTGCCGGGGCAACTTGCCTGACGCCAACTGAGCACGCCTTCCTTGAGCCCAAGGGTTCCAACACCGTCAATCACATTGGGACCAGGGCTCTGGAGGCGCCTCCGTGGTGGCATGCAGATCTCTGTGAAGATCCTAAATACACATGATCAGATGAGGACCAGAAGACGGCGGCCCTCGGCGGGATCCTAGCCGAGGAAATCCACAAGACCCCCGACAAGCGCCTTGCCGGGGACGACTGCAACGCCACGGCAAGACCCTTGCCGAGGGCATCAGCGGGGCCACAGCCAGGACCACGCCTGCCAAGACTCCACCGTCGTCCCCAAGCAGCTGCTAGCTCAACCAGTTGGGCAGGCACCTGCGTAGCGACGGGTGGCCTCTATACCGACTCAGCAAGCGCCTGCGTGGTGGCATGCGACCCTTCGTGAAGGCTCCACCGTCGCGCCAGCCCAGCAGCCAGCCAACATGGCGCAGCAACACCTCGTCAGCTCGGACGCGTGTCAAAGCCAGGCGAGGCGGCGACAGCTGGGACGTGCTTCCTTGCCGTCCCCGATAAAGTGAGAGGGACACGTCGGCAGCGCATTAAATGCATTTGTCCAACGCTGCCAGAGGATAGACTCATCCACTGTACACCTTTCCACCTCCTGTGTGCCACTGTGGCGACCCCTTTTTGCCTATAAAAGGAGGCCCGAGGCGTCCAGGAGGGAGATTCGGATCTTTTGGGCAAGTCACACCCCATAGCTAGCTCAAGAACACAAGAACTCTCTAATACATCCACCAAAGCAGGACTAGGGTATTACGCATCTTCGCGGCCCGAACCTAGGTAAACGATCCGTGTGCTTCCTGTCAGACCCACTCTTTGCACAACCTCGCGCCCGCCAACCATAGAAGGGATCCCAGTGATTCCATAGGTGTCGATTTCCCCCGACATCTTTGGCGCGCCAGGTAGGGGGGCGCAGTTGTGAAAATATGGTTTGGCAGTTAGCCTAGCAGTTCTTCATCGCCATGGCTCCCAAGAAGAAGATGACCGAGCTTGGCGGCACCATCTGCAGATGCGATGGATGCCCGTGCAACGACAAAAAAGCTAAGTTGTGCGAAACTTTGAACAATTTCTTTTATATATATATGGCTATTATCCTCGAAGGTCCTGCCCTATGTATGGAAAACCTCCACGCAAAGGGGCCCTTCCGCAATTGGCAACGCCCTTGCTCTGTTTCGAGTCTGCTCAACAGCTCAAGCGGCCACGTCACGAGCAGCAGGGTAGCCTTCCGCAATTGGCAACGCTCTCGATTCTGACTCGAGTCAAGCTCGACAGTTCGAGCGGCCGCGTTGAGAGCGGTAAGGTGGTTCGCCTGGCAGCAAGCACACCCGGCGGGCCATTGAGGATCTGTCCTCAAAGCGCCGTGGCCTGGGTTTACGCGCCGGCAAGCCTGCCCGATCCACGTAGGGTGGACATACAAAGGGGGATGAAACGGGAAGATAGCACGCATAATACCAAAAGTGCTGCAGAGTTATATTACATCAATTGTTGCCGTGGTTCTAACTAAAGATAAAAACTGTCTTGGTTCTGAACCTGCAGCGGCAATGAGAAGCGGGGTGCCTAGTCCCGGCGCAGGCCCTCCACCCTCTGGTTTCCGTCGATGCGGCTGATGACGGGCTTGATACGCTCCTCGAGCATCGCGAGGTCCGCATCCTCCGGCAAGCTCTCCAGCGCGGCGTCGAAGTCGAGGGTGGGGTTCCAGTGCGCCACCTTGGTGAGTACCTTGGTATGGCGCCCCGGCAAAGCCTTCGGGCCTCATCGGCCAAAGAGGCCGCCCTGCTGGAGCGAAGATGCTCCAGGGCTCCAATGACGCCCTCGAAGAATATGGTCAGCTTGGCGTTGGGACTCACGTTGCGCTCCACGGCGTACTTCACATTGGGCACCCCCATGGCAGCCAGCTTCGCAGTGATCCTGCCGGCGACGTCTTCGAGGCGGCCGATCCAGCGATTCTCACCCTCCACAAAATCCTTGTGGTTGGCGGCTTCGTTCTTCCCCAGCTGCTTCTCGGCCTCCAGATCCTTGGCCAGGGTATCCTCCCGGGCCTTGGCCTCCGACAGCGTCTCCTCAAGACCCTCCAGCTTCAGCTTCAGGTCTTTGATGGAGTCGTTGGCCTTGGAGAGCTGCTCAGCCTTGCCAAGGACTACGCCCTGCGCCTCCACCAGGGCACCGTTGAGCGTGTCCTTCTCCTTGGCCAGCTTATGGGCATGGTCCCTCAGCCCGTCCCGCTCCACCTCCAGCTCCTTCACCTTGCCGGCGTGAACCAGAGCCTGGGCATAGAGTGCCTCCCTATGCCTCTGCTCCAGCTCTTGGCTCTGCTGCACGACGAGCTTCTCCACCTCCTCGTCCTTGCCGCGGAGCGTCGCAACAAGCTTCTCCTCGCGAGCGGCAAGGTCCTCCTCCTGGGAGTTCAGCGCGGCCTGGTGCTGGGTTCGAGCGGCCTCGGCTTCGGCGGCCAGGTTCTTCGCCGTCTCCTGGGCCTTCTTTATGTCGGCCCGCTTCATGGTGAGCTCCACCTCGCGCTTAGCCAGCTCGTCCTGGGCGGCCTTCAGCTCCTCACAAGCTTGGCGGAACCAAGTTTGCGTCTCGGCGACGCGTCCCTTGAGGTCCGCCTCCGCCTTGTCCACCGTTGCCATCCTGGACTTGGCCTTATCCAGGCGGGCGCGGTGGAGCACCTGGAGCTTCCGAAAGCTGGCGCCCATGGTCTGGAGAAGCCGCTCCTCCTGGGAACCGTCGCCACCGACGCTCGGCTCGTCAACAACCTCGAGCCCGGCGGCGGCAAGCACCTCCTCGTCAAACAACTCTCCCTCGATGGGCGCCCTGGAGCTCGACATCCCTGGAAGGTGGACGAACAGGTCGTCGCTCACCTTTAGATACCTGCCGGAGCCAGAGGCAGCGGAGGAGGAAGGCTGGTCAACAACCACCTCCTCCTTGGCAGTGGCCTTGCCGGCCTCCCCGGCAGGCCCCTTGCTGGCCTCCTCGGCAGCAGCCTTGCCAGGCTCCCCGGCAGGCCCCTTGCCGGGTTCCCCGGCAGACCCCTTGGCCGCGTCCTCGGCAGCGCCCTCGGCGGCGCCCTTGGCGGTCTCCTCGGCAGCAATCTTCTCGGCCTCCGCCGCGGCGTCCTTGGCGACATCCTCGTTGACGGTGTCGATGTCCTCTGGGTCCGCCGAGGGGAGATCTGGATACCGAGAAGGGGATGAGGCGAAGCCAAGACCAAGATTCAAAAAGAAGAAGAAAGGGCAGGGATGAGAGGAGAATGATGTACCCGTGCCGGGCTGGGAAGAAGTAGCCCCTTTCTCGCCAACATCTGGCACCGAGGTGGAGCCGCTGGCGTCCAAGTTTGCCTCCTCCTCCTCCGTGTGCATGGGCTCGGTGCTTGACGCCCTTGCCGGGGACGCCCCTCGGGGCGGCGTGGTCGATGGGGGCGGCGCTTCGGGGGTGACCCTCAGTGGCTCCTCCTGCTACCGTCCTCCTCATGCGATCTCGGCAAGGTCAGCGCCAGTGACTCATACCCCCCAACACACACGTCGACAAGGGGCGAGTGGCGAACTTACGCTGGGGGCTGCTCCGGGGGTTGCTGTCTGGGCTGCTCACAAGCACCAGTGGCGCCCTCGAGGTGCCCGCCGGGGGCTGGCCGCCCGCCGAGGACCTGGCCCTCTTTACCCTCTGGGCCAGCGTCTCCACATCCCTGCAAAGATGAAAACCATCCAAGATAAGCGGCACAGTTTGAGGAGACGGAGATGGCAAAAGGGAACAAGACACTTACTCGCCCTCCGCCTCCTCCTCTGCTGCCTTCCTCTTCCTCCTTGGGCTGAGGGACCCAAAATCGAAGATGACCTCCGCGTCAACGTCTGCCGGAGGAGGGGAAGAAGGCGGGGTCTGGACGCGCTTAGACGGAGAAGAAGCTGCTGCTTTCTTCTTCGCCACCGCGGCCTTCACCAACTTCTTCGCCGCAGCGGCCCTCGTCTAGCGCGCGGACCCCTCCTGGGCTTGCCGCAGTTGCGCGGCCTTGCCAGGCCGGACCGGCTCGCCAGAGGTGGCTCGCCGCATGACTCGCCCTCTCCCCGTGACCGGAGGGTCGACAGCCTCGGCCTCCTCCTCCGATGACTCGTCAACCACATCTTCGACGAGAGGGGCCCCGGTGCCGGTGCTGCTGGCTTACCCAGCAGACTCCGCCCACTGGGCGAGCTCCTTCTCCTCCGCGGCTGCTGCGACCTCGTCCTCCACACCGCCAGCGCTGCCGGTCTGCCTGGCGAGCTCCGCCTTCGCCGCCCTGGCGGCAATGTAGTGCAACTCTGCCTAAGTGGTGTCCTGGATGAGCAGCGGCTCGTTGCGGACATACACCTCCGCCAATCTGTCAAAGAACTCCTGCACCTGCTCCTCCGGCGGCGCGACCCAGTTTTGGACGGGACCGTGCGCGTTGCAGTCCGGCATCATGGCGATGATGTCAGTCTGGCGCGAGTTGTTGCTCAGCGGGACCACCCCCACCGGCAACCCGAACAAGGCCCCCTTGACGACCTTGCCGGCCTTCGCAGCCTTGCCGGACCTCTCGGCTCAGCCGTCACGGTTCACGTCGAGATAAAAGATCCGCTGGCAGAAGTGAGCGTGCCCCATCACCGTGAAGTTGTGATTGAGGCCAGGGAGAAGCCTCATGATGTCAGCCACATTCTGGAAGAGCCAGGCCGGCCTCCCCTTGTTGTGCAGAGGAGCGATTCGGCGGCGCAGGAAATCCGCCCCAATCATCTCCAGGGTAAGCCCGACAACGGTAAGGCAGTGGATCCTGGTGGTGGCGATCTTGAGCTTGTCATCATGGGCATCGACGTCGCCCCAGTCGTTCCTATGAACCGGCGACGCCTGGCGGACCCGGCAGAACTCCTGTGGGCCGTCCTCCTCGATCCAACACCACCGGCCCCGCCATTCTTCCCACCTCTCCTTCTGGGCGCCCTCCGGGTATGTCCCTTTGGACCTTGGGATCCAGGCGACGCAACCAGAAATGGCGCCTCCCTTCTGGATGCGAGGGTAAAAATAATGGCGGAAGAGCGCCGTGTTGGGAAGAACTCCGGCGAAGCCCTCACAGAGATGGGCGAATAGAGCCATGCACGCCACGGTGTTTGGAGTAAAATCCAGGAGGTGGAAGCCAAATGTGTGCATGATATCGTTGAGGAAATCGGAGAAAGGGGGCAAAGGCCGCAAGAAAAATAATCGACGAAGAATGTGTACCGATTCGGGGCGGCCTCAGTGCAATTGGCGGGGATGACGCGTGTGGCTGGATGCCCCGTCATCTCCCCCCATCTTGCACCCCCATAGGGGCTTGAAGTAGTCCCGGAGTTCAAACACGTCGACCGTCGAGGGGAAGTAGGCAAGCAGCGTCCGTCGCGCCGCCAACTCGCTCTCCGGCGGCTCCGTCGCCTCGGCGTCCTTGGCCACTCCCTTGCCCTTGGTGGTTTTGGGGGCCATGGCGGCTGCGAGAAGCAGAAGACGAAGGGCGGCGAGGACGTGGCGGCGGCGAGCAAAGGCGAAAGCTTGGGAAGAAAGGAGAAGGGGATGGCGATTCCAAGATTGAAGAAGACGCAGGGGGTAAATGAGCAGCACGCCCGCGGTTATTCCTTTTTACGGGGAAGGCACGGGCCGCCTCCTTTTCCATTAACTGTGATGTGACGCATGCGTGCGGAGACCGCCCCACGCATGACCCCCACGTCACGCACGACCCTCCATGTTGCGCGTTCAACGGGGTCATGGGGAAGCGCAGCGGACGAACAGTTACTATGGTAAAAATCCGCCCCACCTGCTTGCGCACCGTTCTGGGCCTGGCCCAACAACGCGTCGCGCTTATGTGTGGCCCAGGCCCGGGGGCTCCTATCGGTGTACAAAAGTAGGGGCTCTCCTTTTGACCCCTTTACTTGTGCACGGGCAGTCAGAGCCGCGCGCCGCGGCCACACTTAGCAGGGCAGAGGAGGGAAGCCGGAGAGAAGCCGAAGCACTAGACAACCAAGACATCGCCAAGATCAGAAACACAAAGAGCAAGAGGGCGAGGTGGACCCCCTGACGCCAACTGAGCGGGACTTCCTTGAGCCCAAGGGTTCCAACACCGTCAATCACATTGGGACTAGGGCTCGGGAGGCGCCTCCGTGGTGGCATGCAGATCTTTGTGAAGATCCTAAATACACAAGATTAGATGAGGACCAGAAGATGGCGGCCCTCGGCGGGATCCTAGCCGAGGAAATCCACAAGACCCCCGGCAAGCGCCTTGCCGGGGATGACTACAATGCCACGGCAAGATCCTTGCCGGGCCCCCGCCTTGCTAAGGGCATCAGCGGGGGCACAGCCAGGCCCACGCCTTCCAAGACTCCACCGCCGTCCCCAAGCAGCTGCTAGCTCAACCAGTTGGGCAGGCACCTGCGTGGCGACGGGCGGCCTCTACACCGACTCCGCAAGCACCTGCATGGTGGCATGCGACCCTTTGTGAAGGCTCCACCACCGTGCCAGCCCAGCAGCCAGCCAACGTGGCGCAGCAACGCCTCGTCAGCTCAGACGCGTGTCAAAGCCAGGCGAGGCGGTGACAGCTGGGACATGCTTCCTTGCCGTCCCCTATAAAGTGAGAGGGACACGTCGGCAGCGCATTAAATGCATTTGTCCGACGGTGCCAGAGGATAGACTCATCCACTGTACACCTTTCCACCTCCTGTGTGCCACTGTGGCGGCCCTTTTTTGCCTATAAAAGGAGGCCCGAGGCGTCCAGGAGGGAGATTCGGATCTTTTGGGCAAGTCACACCCCGTAGCTAGCTTAAGAACACAAGAACTCTCTAATACATCCACCAAAGCAGGACTAGGGTATTACGCATCTTCGCGGCCCGAACCTGGGTAAACGATCCGTGTGCTTCCTGTCAGACCCGCTCTTTGCACAACCTCGCGCCCGCCAACCGTAGAAGGGATCCCAGTGATTCCATAGGTGTCGATTTCCCCCGACAACACTGCACTGCAAGATTTGAAGGCCTACCTTTCCTCTATGCCCACCTTGGTCGCTCCCAAACCACAAGAGCCGTTGCAGTTATACTTAGCGACAACTAATCAAGTGGTTAGTGCAACACTGGTGGCGCAGTGGGAAGTGGATGAAGCGACAGCCACACCCAGTGTCCCCTCTGGGTAGGGGAAGTGAACACGCTCCGGCAAGGTCAGATGCAGTTCAAGACAAAGGAGAGCAAGGTGGCAGTGACAGTCCCAAGGTTGTGGCAAGGAAGAAAGTGGTGCACCGCCCAGTGTACTTCGTCAGCTCCCTGTTGCAGGGGCTAGATCAAGGTACTCTGGCGTGCAAAATTTGATTTTTGGCCTTGTCATGGCCTCAAGGAAACTGCGCCACTACTTCCAAGCCAACGAGATCACAATTGTCTCCCGTTTTCCTCTGCAACGGATACTCAGAAACCATGAGGCCACCGGCAGGATAGTGGAGTGGGCCTTGGAGCTGTCCAGCTTTGGTTTGAAGTTTGAGATCACATCAATCATTCAGAGCAGAGCACTAGCAGAGTTCATTGCAGAATGGACGCCAACCCCTGATGAAGAAATGTTGGAAACAATTATTGCCGACAAGCAAGCACCCCAAGAATGGATTATGTATTTTGATGGTGCCTTCTCCCTACAAGGTGCAGGGGTTGGCATGCTTCTCGTTGCTCCCACTGGGGAACACCTTAAGTACATCGTCTAGATGCCTTTTCCCCGGGAGTAGGCTACCAACAATATGAAGGAAATATGCCCTAGAGGCAATAATAAAGTTGTTATTTATATTTCCTTATATCATGATAAATGTTTATTATTCATGCTAGAATTGTATTAACCAGAAACTTAGTACATGTGTGAATACATAGACAAAACAGAGTGTCCCTAGTATGCCTCTACTTGACTAGCTCGTTAATAAAAGATGGTTAAGTTTCCTAACCATAGACATGTGTTGCCATTTGATGAACGGGGTCACATCATTAGAGAATAATGTGATGGACAAGACCCATCCGTTAGCTTAGCATAATGATCGTTAAGTTTTATTGTTATTGCTTTCTTCATGACATATACATATTCCTCTAACTATGAGATTATGCAACTCCCGAATACCGGAGGAACACCTTGTGTGCTATCAAACGTCACAACGTAACTGGGTGATTATAAAGATGCTCTACAGGTGTCTTCCAAGGTGTTTGTTGGGTTGGCATAGATCAAGATTAGGATTTGTCATTCCGAATATCGGAGAGGTATCTCTGGGCCGTCTCCGTAATACACATCACTATAAGCCTTGCAAGCAATGTGACTAATGAGTTAGTTGCGGGATGATGCATTACGGAATGAGTAAAGAGACTTACCGGTAACGAAATTGAACAAGGTATGATGATACTGACGATCGAATCTCGGGCAAGTAACATACCGATGACAAAGGGAATAACGTATGTTGTTATTGAGGTTTGACTGATAAAGATCTTCGTAGAATATGTCGGAACCAATATGAGCATCCAGGTTCCGCATTGGTTATTGACCGGAGATGTGTCTCGGTCATGTCTACATAGTTCTCGAACCCATAGGGTTCGCACGCTTAACATTCGATGACGATTTGTATTATGAGTTATGTGTTTTGGTGACCGAAGTTTGTTCGGAGTCCCGGATAAGATCACGGACATGACGAGGAGTCTCGAAATAGTCGAGAGGTAAACATTGATATATTGGAAGGTGGTATTCAGACATCAGAATGGTTTTGAGATGTTCGGGTATTTTACCGGAGTACCGAGGGGTTACCGGAACCCCCGGGGGAAGTCATGGGCCTCATGGGCCACAGGAGAGAGAGGGGACAGCCCACAAGGGGTGGCCGCCCCCCATGGGAGTCCGAATAGGACTAGGGGAGGGGGCGGCGCCCCCTCTCCCTCTTTCCCTCTCCCTCTCCCACTCCTTCCTTTTCCCCTCCGATGAAGAAAGGAAGGGGGGGGGGGAAATCCTACTAGGAATGGAGTCCTAGTAGGACTCCCCCCATGGCGCGCCCCTCTTGGTCGGCCGCATCCTCCTCCCCTCCTTTATATACAGGGCAGGGGGGCACCCCATAGCACATCAAGTTTTCTCTTAGCCGTGTGCATTGCCGCCCTCCACAGTTTACTCCTCTGGTCATAGCGTCGTAGTGCTTAGGCGAAGCCCTGCGCGCATCACATCACCATCACCATCACCGTCACCACGCTGTTGTGCTGACGGAACTCTCCCTCGACCCTTTGCTGGATCAAGAGTTTGAGGGACGTCATCGAGCTGAACGTGTGCTGAACTCGGAGGTGTCGTATGTTCGGTACTAGATCGGTTGGATCGTGAAGACGTTCGACTACATCAACCGCGCTAACCTAACGCTTCCGCTTTCGGTCTACAAGGATACGTGGACACACTCTCCCCCTCTCGTTGCTATGCATCTCCTAGATAGATCTTGCGTGAGCGTAGGAATTTGTTTGAAATTGCATGCTACGTTCCCCAACAGTGGCATCCGAGCCAGGTCTATGAGTAGATGATATGCACGAGTAGAACACAAAGAGTTGTGGGCGATAATAGTCATACTGCTTACCCCCAATGTCTTATTTTGATTCGGCGCTATTGTTGGATGAAGCGGCCCGGACCAACATTACATGAGCATGTTCATGAGACCGGTTCTACCGACGTGCTTTTGCACACAGGTGGCTGGCGTGTGTCTGTTTCTCCAACTTTAGTTGAATCAAATTTGACTACGGCCGGTCCTTGTTGAAGGTTAAAACAACACACTTGACGAAAATTCGTTGTGGTTTTGATGCATAGGTAAGAATGGTTCTTGCTAGAAGCCCGTAGTAGCTACGTAAAACTTGCAACAACAAAGTAGAGGACGCCAAACTTGTTTTTGCAGGGCATGTTGTGATGTGATATCGTCAAGACATGATATGATATAAGTTATTGTATGAGATGATCATGTTTTGTAAAAGTTATCGGCAACTGGCAGGAGCCTTATGGTTGTCGCTTTATTGTATGAAATGCAATCGCCATGTAATTGCTTTACTTTATCACTATGCGGTAGCGATAGTTGTAGAAGCAGTAGTTGGTGAGACGACAACGACGCTACGATGGAGATCAAGGTGTCAAGCCGGTGACGATGGAGATCATGACGATGCTTTGGAGATGGAGATCAAAGGCACAAGATGATGATGGCCATATCATGTCACATATTTTGATTGCATGTGATGTTTATCTTTTATGCATCTTATTTTGCTTAGTACGACAGAAGCATTATAAGATGATCCCTCACTAAATTTCAAGGCATAAGTGTTCTCCCTGAGTATGCACCGTTGCTACAGTTCGTCGTGCCGAGACACCACGTGATGATCGGGTGTGATAAGCTCTACGTTCACATACAACGGGTGCAAGCCAGTTTTGCACATGCAAAATACTTGGGTTAAACTTGACGAGCCTAGCATATGCAGATATGGCCTCGGAACACTGAGACCGAAAGGTCAAACGTAAATCATATAGTAGATATGATCAACATAGAGATGTTCACCATTGAAAACTGCTCCATCTCACGTGATGATCGGACATGGTTTAGTTGATATGGATCACGTGATCATTTAGATGACTAGAGGGATGTCTATCTAAGTGGGAGTTCTTAAGTAATATGATTAATTGAACTTTAATTTATCATGAACTTAGTCCTGATAGTTTTTGCATATCTATGTTGTTGTAGACCAATGGCCCGTGCTACCGTTCCCTTGAATTTTAATGCGTTCCTAGAGAAAGCTAAGTTGAAAGATGATGGTAGAAACTACATGGACTGGGTCCATAACTTGAGGGTTATCCTCATTGCTACACAGAAGAATTACGTCCTGGAAGCACTGCTAGGTGCAAGGCCTGCTGTAGGAGCAACTGCGGACGTTATGAATGTCTGGCAAGCTAAAGCTGATGACTACTCGATAGTTCAGTGTGCCATGCTTTACGGCTTAGAATCGGGACCTCAAATACGTTTTGAACATCATGGAGCATATGAGATGTTCCAGGAGTTGAAGTTAATATTTCAAGCAAATGCCCTAGTTGAGAGATATGAAGTCTCCAACAAGTTCTATAGCTGCAAGATGGAGGAGAATAGTTCTGTTAGTGAACACATACTCAGAATGTCTGGGTACCATAACCACTTGACTCAGCTGGGAGTTAATCTTCCTGATGATAGTGTCATTGACAGAGTTCTTCAATCACTGCCACCAAGCTATAAAGGCTTCGTGATGAACTATAACATGCAAGGGATGGAAAAGACAATTCCCGAGCTCTTCGCGATGCTTAAGGCTGCGGAGGTAGAAATTAAGAAGGAGCATCAAGTGTTGATGGTTAACAAGACCACTAGTTTCAAGAAAATGGGCAAAGGGAAGAAGGGGAACTTCAGGAAGAATAGCAAGCAAGTTGCTACTCCCGGGAAGAAGCCCAAGTCTGGACCTAAGCCTGAAACTGAGTGCTTCTACTGCAAAGGGACTGGTCACTGGAAGCGGAACTGCCCCAAGTATTTGGCGGAAAAGAAGGATGGCAAAGTGAAAGGTATATTTGATGTACATGTTATTGATGTGTACCTTACTAATGTTCGTAGTAGTGCCTGGGTATTTGATACTAGTTCTGTGGCTCATATTTGCAACTCGAAACAGGGGCTACGGATTAAACGAAGATTGGCTAAGGACGAGGTGACGATGCGCGTCGGGAATGGTTCCAAGGTCGATGCGATCGCCATCGGCACGCTACCTCTACATCTACCTTCGGGATTAGTTTTTAGACCTGAATAATTGTTACTTGGTGCCAGCGTTGAGCATGAACATTATATCTGGATCTTGTTTGATGCGAGATGGTTATTCATTTAAATCAGAAAATAATGGTTGTTCTATTTATATGAGTAATATCTTTTATGGTCATGCACCCTTGATGAGTGGTCTATTTTTGTTGAATCTCGATTGTAGTGATACACATATTCATAATATTGAAGCCAAATGATGCAAAGTTAATAATGATAGTGCAACTTATTTGTGGCACTGCCATTTAGGTCATATTGGTGTAAAGCGCATGAAGAAACTCCATGCTGATGGGCTTTTGGAATCACTTGATTATGAATCACTTGATGCTTGCGAACCATGCCTCATGGGCAAGATGACTAAGACTCCATTCTCCGGAACAATGGAGCGAGCAATTGACTTATTGGAAATAATACATACTGATATATGTGGTCCGATGAGTGTTGAGGCTCGCGGAGGGTACCATTATTTTCTGACCTTCACAGATGATTTGAGCAGATATGGGTATATCTACTTGATGAAACATAAGTCCGAAACATTTGAAAAGTTCAAAGAATTTTAGAGTGAAGTGGAAAATCATCATAACAAGAAAATAAAGTTTCTACAATCTGATCACGGAGGAGAATATTTCAGTTACGAGTTTGGTCTTCATTTGAAACAATATGGAATAGTTTCGCAACTCACGCCACCTGGAACACCACAGCATAATGGTGTGTCCGAACGTCGTAACCGTACTTTATTAGATATGGTGTGATCTATGATGTCTCTTACCGATTTACCACTATCGTTTTGGGATTATGCTTCAGAGATGGCTGCATTCGCGTTAAATAGGGCACCATCTAAATCCATTGAGACAACACCATATGAACTGTGGTTTGGCAAGAAACCTAAGCTGTCGTTTCTTAAAGTTTGGGGCTGCAATGCTTATGTGAAAAAGCTTCAACCTGATAATCTCGAACCCAAATCAGAGAAGTGCGTCTTCATAGGATACCCAAAAGAAACTATTGGGTACACCTTCTATCACAGATCCAAAGGCAAGACATTTGTTGCTAAGAATGGATCCTTGAGAAGGAGTTTCTCTCGAAAGAAGTGAGTGGGAGGAAAGTAGAACTTGATGAGGTAGTTGTACCTTCTCTCGAATTGGAAAATGGTTCATCACAGAAATCAGTTCCAGTGATGCCTACACCAATTAGTGAGGAAGTTAATGATGATGATCATGAAACTTCAGATCAAGTTACTACCGAACCTCGTAGGTCAACCAGAGTACGTTCCGCACCAGAGTGGTACGGTAATCCTGTTCTGGAAGTCATGTTACTAGACCATGACGAACCTACGAACTATGAGGAAGCGATGATGAGCCCAGATTCCGCGAAATGGCTTGAGGCCATGAAATCTGAGATGGGATCCATGTATGAGAACAATGTATGGACTTCCGTTGACTTGCCCGATGATCGGCAAGCCATAGAGAATAAATGGATCTTCAAGAAGAAGACTGACGCTGACGGTAATGTTACTGTCTACAAAGCTCGACATGTTGTGAATGGTTTTCGACAAGTTCAAGGAGTTGACTACGATGAGACCTTCTCACCCGTAGCGATGCTTAAGTCTGTCCGAATCATGTTAGCAATTGTCGCATTTTATGATTATGAAATTTGGCAAATGGATGACAAAACTGCCTTCCTTAATGGATTTCTTAAAGAAGAGTTGTATATGACGCAACCAGAAGGTTTTGTCGATCTTAAAGGTGCTAAGAAAGTGTGCAAGCTCCAACGATCCATTTATGGACTGGTGCAAGCCTCTCGGAGTTGGAAAATACACTGTGATAGTGTGATCAAAGCATATGGTTTTATACATACTTTTGGAGAAGCCTGTATTTACAAGAAAGTGAGTGGGAGCTCTGTAGAATTTCTAATATTATATATGGATGACATAGTGTTGATTGTAAATAATACAGAATTTCTGGATAGCATAAAAGGATACGTTAATAAGAATTTTTCAATGAAAGACCTCGATGAAGCTGCTTATATATTGGGCATCAAGATCTATAGAGATAGATCAAGACGCTTAATTGGACTTTCACAAAACACATACCTTGATAAAGTTTTGAAGAAGTTCAAACTGGATCAGTCAAAGAACGGGTTCTTGCCTATGTTAAAAGGTGTGAAGTTGAGTCAGACTCAATGCTCGACCACTGCAGAAGATAGAGAGAAAATGAAAGTCATTCCCTATGCCTCAGCCGTAGGTTCTATCATGTATGCAATGCTGTGTACCAGACCTGATGTGTGCCTTGCTATAAGTTTAGCAGGGAGGTACCAAAGTAATCCAGGAGTGGATCACTGGACAGCGGTCAAGAACATCCTGAAATACCTGAAATGTACTAAGGATATGTTTCTCGTTTATGGAGGTGACAAAGAGCTTGTCGTAAATGGTTACGTCGATGCAAGCTTTGAAACTGATCTGGATGACTTTAAGTCACAAACTCGATACGTATTTATATTGAATGGTGGAGCTGTCAGTTGGTGCAGTTCCAAGCAGAGCATCGTGGTGGGATCTATGTGTGAAGGGGAGTACATAGCTGCTTCGGAAGCAGCAAATGAAGGAGTCTGGATGAATGAGTTCATATCCGATCTAGGTGTAATACCTAGTGCATCGGGTCCAATGAAAATCTTTTGTGACAATACTGGAGCAATTGCCTTAGCGAAGGAATCCAGATTTCACAAGAGAACCAAACACATCAAGAGACGCTTCAATTCCATCCGCGATCAAGTCAAGGAGGGAGACATAGAGATTTGAAAAATACATACGGATCTGAATGTTGCAGACCTGTTGACTAAGCCTCTTCCATGAGCAAAACATGGTCAGCACCAAGACTCCATGGGTGTTAGAATCATTACTATGTAATCTAGATTATTGACTCTAGTGCAAGTGGGAGACTGAAGGAAAATATGCCCTAGAGGCAATAATAAAGTTGTTATTTATATTTCCTTATATGATGATAAATGTTTATTATTCATGCTAGCATTGTATTAACCGGAAACTTAGTACATGTGTGAATACATAGACAAAACATAGTGTCCCTAATATGCCTCTACTTGACTAGCTCGTTAATCAAAGATGGTTAAGTTTCCTAACCATAGACATGTGTTGTCATTTGATGAACGGGATCACATCATTAGACAATGATGTGATGGACAAGACCCATCCGTTAGCTTAGCATAATTATCATTAAGTTTTATTGCTATTGCTTTCTTCATGACTTATACATATTCCTCTGACTATGAGATTATGCAACTCCCAAATACCGGAGGAACACCTTGTGTGCTATCAAACGTCACAACGTAACTGGGTGATTATAAAGATGCTCTATAGGTGTCTTCGAAGGTGTTTGTTGGGTTGCCATAAATCAAGATTAGGATTTGTCACTCTGAGTATCGGAGAGGTATCTCTGGGCCATCTCGGTAATACACATCACTATAAGCCTTGCAAGCAATGTGACTAATGAGTTAGTTGCGGGATGATGCATTACAGAACGAGTAAAGAGACTTGCCCGTAACGAGATTGAACTAGGTATGATGACACCGACGATCGAATCTCGGGCAAGTAACATACCGATGACAAAGGGAATAACGTATGTTGATATTGCGGTTTGACTGATAAAGATCTTCGTAGAATATGTAAGAACCAATATGTCACGCCCAATATGCGATACTATCCTAAAGAGACTCGAAGGTCCCACCAAGGATAGAACCGCATATTGACATGCTCTTGCAAGGTGGATATCATTACATCAACATTACATAATAGATGGGGATACATACAAGGCATACACATGCCGCAAGAATACATCAATACATCAAACATATGATCAACATCCGACTACGGATGAAACACAAACAGAAGCTCAAACGACATCCACCCTGCTAGCCCAGGCTGCCGACCTGGAACCTATCCCCTGATCGAAGAAGAAGCAGAAGAAGAACTCCAAAACAAGAAACATCGCTCTCGCGTCATGATCATCGCATAATCTGTACCTGCAATTGGTGTTGTAGTAATTTGTGAGCCAGAGGACTCAGCAATCCCATTACCATGGGTATCAAGACTAGCAAAGCTTAATGGGTATGGAAAGGATAAGTGGTGAGGTTGCAGCAGCGACTAAGCAATGATATGGTGGCTAACTTACGCAAATAAGAGCGAGAAGAGAAGCAACGGAACGGTCGTGAAACTATCAATGATCAAGAAGTGATCCTGAACTCCTACTTACGTCAAACATAACCCATAAACCGTGTTCACTTCCCGGACTCCGCCGAGAAGAGACCATCACGGCTACACACGCGGTTGATGCGTTTTAGTTAAGTCAAGTGTCAAGTTCTCTACAATCGGACATTAACAACTTCCCATCTACCACATAACCGCGGGCATGGCTTTCGAAAGATAATACCCTGCAGGGGTGTCCCAACTTAGCCCATTATAAGCTCTCACGGTCAACGAAGGATATTCCTTCTCCCGGAAAGACCCGATCAGTCTCGGAATCCCAGTTACAAGACATTTTGACAATGGTAAAACAAGACCAGCAAAGCCGCCCGATGCGCCGACAATCCCGATAGGAGCTGCACATATCTCGTTCTCAGGGCAACACCGGATGAGACATCCTACGAGTAAAACCAGACCTCGAGTTTCCACGAGGGGGCCCTGCAGTCTACTCAGTTCAGACCAGCACTTAGAGAAGCACTGGCCCGGGGGGGGAATAAAGATAACCTCGGGATGCGCGACTCCCAAGGGAAAAAGGCTAGGTGAGGCAAATGTAAAACCAAGGTTGGGCCTTGATGGAAGAGTTTTATTCAAAGCGAACTGTCAAGGGGGTCCCATAAATCACCCAACCGCGTAAGGGACGCAAAATCAAGGAACATAACACCGGTATGACAGAAACTAGAGCGGCAAGAGTGGAACAAAACACCAGGCATAAGGCCGAGCCTTCCACCCTTTACCAAGTATATAGATGCATTAATAATATAAGATATATTGTGATATCCCAACATAATCATAATCCAACATGGAGCAATCTTCACCTTCACCTGCAACTAGCAACGCTATAAGA
Source organism: Triticum aestivum (assembly GCF_018294505.1). Classification (NCBI taxonomy): domain Eukaryota; kingdom Viridiplantae; phylum Streptophyta; class Magnoliopsida; order Poales; family Poaceae; genus Triticum; species Triticum aestivum. The sequence goes on from NC_057814.1 coordinate 352,262,438, forward strand.
GGGGCTGAGCAAAGCGGTAACATAGCCAAACAACGGTTTGCTAGGAAGGGTGACAAAGGTTAGAGGTTCATGGCAATTTGGGAGGCTTGAAGAGCAAGTGATAGGTAGTGCAGCAAAGCGATAGAACGAAGCAACTAGCATAGCAATGATAGTAGTGAGATCCAAGGTGACGGTCATCTTGCCTGAAATCCCGCTAGGAAGAAGAACGACCATGAAGAAGATGAAGCCACGAAGACGAACCAAGCGTAGATGAACGAATCCTCATGATCTCAACGAAACAGGAACTAACGAGAAGGAGCACAACCGGAAAGAAGCAAACCCCAAGGTAAACACAGAACACATAATAAGATATGATGCTCAACCAAGCATGATGCATGGCAAGGCTAATGAAGCTACTCATGGCAAGAGATGATGCATACAAGAACAACACATCAAAGCAAGTTTAAATGAGGCCGGAAACAACATATAATAATTCCGGTAAGTCCTCATATGCAAATTTCGAAATTGGTCCAGAACTGAATAAACCTTATGTTCAAATTGTTAAACAGCAAGTTAAGATGCACCAAGATGATCTACACGAAATTCTAGTTAAGTTACATATAAAGTTCATTAGATTCGGAGCTACGGCCTAGAAGATATGAGCAAAACAAGTTAAACATGGCATTGATGCAAAATGCATTCAAACATCAAGAAAACACACTCAAAGCAAGGATGCAACAAGCTAACATGAAACTACAAGCAAAACTAAGCAAGTTTCATATGGAGCATGCTCAAAACGGAGCAACGGTGCAACACATACACTCCAAACAAGATATAACAACAATCTGTCCATAACAGCAACTAGGCATCTTGCAAGCATCAAAACAATATACTACGGCACCTCAACATGATAACAAAAGGCATGGACATGATGTACAGGTAAAGCATGACAAAACATGAACACTGAGCTATTCCCAGAAATCACTAGAACATGCTCAAAAGGACATGGCAAGATTGCAAATAATAACAGTTCACAGACTTGGCAGAAATTACTGGACATGGCAGAAATAACATCAGGTTACAAAGTTTAGCGCTATCAAACAACATGCTACAAGAACATATCATAGCAAACAAAGGCATGGCATGAATCTACTAATTGCCTAGAACAAAAGCCCCTTACTGATCATGAGCGAAAAAGGCACAGAAGATATGATGGCACCCATGTAAACATAGCAATTTTTATTAACAGCCTCAGACTTGGAAGAAAAACAGAGCATGGCGGAAATAATGATAAGTAGGCATGTTGGTGAGCTTGAACCACTCACCACAGAGCAATACATGGCATGACAAGGTAACCAGCAGTAAGATGACACAAATATGAAGCTAAGAATGGCAATATCATAGTCATAGGGTGGATGGATCACTAGCAAAACACATGTCCAAACTGAACTTCATGTTAACAGACTGACAACAACATTATTTAGCAATTTGAGAGCAAGATAAAAAAGGCTACAACAGACTATAAATGCAAAAAAGGGCATGGATGGATAGAGCATAACATGAAAAACAAAACATCATTAGTGAACATTTCCAGATCATGCATAGAATGACTTGTAGCAGCAGGTTTATATGGCCTCACAAGATAACAGACTCAGACTTAGCAGAAATGACCAAGTCACAGAAATCAGCAACATCATGGAGGCTACTTTGCATGCTTGTGCTAGTCACCAAATAGATCAAAAAAATACAAGGCAAGCACCCCAGTAAATATGACATGACGTAGCTCAAACACATGTAGAGCTCATGCTCATAGGATGCACACACAAAATGCAATGAAAAAGACAAATCATCAAGTTCTGATAACAGACAGCAGTTAACATCACATAGCACTCTTGCAACGATGATTAGAGCATCAAGATGGACTCAAACAAGCATGACACAATGGAATGAAATGAAGAGCATCTAATGATGAACATATTGATAAATCATATGCACAAATTGGAGCAGCACACACAAAGATACAGTAGGTCAAAGATGCCTATATGATGCTGAAATACTAGGGACTTGGCCAAAATTACATGGGCGCAGGATAGCTAAAATGCGCAGGAGCGGGATTTAGAGGGGGGGCTCACCATGGGCCTGGCCCAGGTCGCGGGGGAAGACGGGCCGGATCGAGGTCACGGCTGGGCCGCGGGGAGGCGCTGGCCCACGCTGGCGCGATTCGGGCCGAGGCCCACGCGGGGAAGTGGCGTCGTCCTCCCCGTTCTTGAGCGGGTACGAGGCAGGGGCGCCGGCGCGGCAGAACTCCGGCTCCAGCGAGCGGCGGAGGAGGCCAGAGCGGGGTGGCGCTGTCCAGATCCGGCCGAATCAGGTGGAGAACGGGGCGGGGAGCACGGATCCGGGCGGCGGCGGGGTCGACGGAGCATCACGGGGACTGGCCGGCGTGGAGATGACGGGGCGGCGCCGATCCGGCGAGGTTCGGGGCACGGGACGATGGTGGCGCGCGGGAAGGCGGTGGGGAGCTGCGGGGCGAGTGGCAGTGGTGGAGAAGGCCGGCGGGGTTGGACGGCGGCGAGGCACTGGGGCACGGGGGCGGGGCGCCCGGGACCTCGCGGGCTGCGGCGGCGTGGTTTCGGGCCG